>NC_046158.1:81907153-81997015 GCF_011064425.1 Rattus rattus | reverse complement strand
GCCACGCCTTTTTCACGGGGCTGCAGTGCACCGGGTCCCAGATGGCATTAGGTGTTTTCCTCTGTAGTCAGAAATGTGGGCAGAGTGTAGTATTTTCTGGCTTCCCAGGCCTCTCTGCCCCTCTGAAGGTTTATCTCTCTCTCCCACGGCAATTTGGGTGCAGGGAGCTGTTGACAGTATCCCTTCAGATCTGGGCAGTGTCTGGACTACAGGGCACCTGACGCTTGAGTGCCCCTATCTTCCTGGTCCCAGAGGCCCTATACAATTTCCTCTTGGGCCAGGGATGTGGGCAGGGATGGATGGTATTGGTGGTCTCTCCTGCTTTGCAGTTTCAGGAGTTCCCACCTGTCTGGGCGGTGAGCTCTCTGTCCCATGGGGTTTGGGAGCAGGGAGCTTTGGGCCGAGATCCATTCTTTAAGATTTTAATATAACTTTATGGTCAGCCAGTTCCTGGGAGAAGTTTCCTGTTTCTCAAGATTGTTCTTTTAGATTTTAATCTAACTTTATGGTCAGCTAGTTCCTGGGAGAGAGTTACTGAATCGGCTGGTGTAATTACTCATTCTATGGTCAGCTGGTTCCTGGAACATGCAGTTCCAGGGCCCTAACAGTTCCTTTCTTCTGCTCTAAACTTTTGTCTAGGAGGGGGCAACCTTAAAACTTCTACCTTTTATAGGTAGTTAAGATACAGGAGATAAGTCTATAAAGAATCACTATCCACCTTTGTAGTTATGAGACAAGTCACAGGAGGAAATCTTTCACATCAAGATTAGCAGTAGTTTAGCATAAGATTAAGTGTAAAGTTAATGTAATGTTAAAAGTAATTTACAAGTAGTTGGATCATGTACCATAGTCCTCTGGAAGTAGAAGGTAACTGAAATTAGTAGTTTATTTACATGGGACTCCTTTATTAGGGACATAAACCTGGAACCATTCAAAAAATAAATAAAAATAAAAAATCAGTTACAGTGTCTAAGGAATGAATCTGAGCAGAAAGTAACTAAGTGACAGTCCTTGCTTCTAAGTATCATAGATAAAACCTGTATGTTAGTTTTAAATATCAAAATAAAATTTAACTTGTAAATTTTAAGAACTGGTATTATTAACTTCAATGACAATATCTAAATAAAAGATAAAAGCAGTCAAGGATGTCAAATTTATAAGAAACAATTTTATGTGACAGACTGAATTTAGTCCAAAGCTAACTCTTTACTCCTTCTGCTGAGAGACCATGGATAAACACATACTGACAGCAGTAAGCATATTGACATCACCCTATTTAAAAGATTGCATGTTTCAAGTCATGATTAGTAAGGCAGGATAGATAACCAAATAAAATGAGATTTAAAAATTATTGTGATGATTTGAACAATAATAGATCCTATGGGCTCATATATTTGAATTCTTTGTCACCAAGAATGGAACAATTTGAAAGTAGTAAAAGGATTAAGAGGTATAGTATTGTTAGAATAACATGCCACTAGGGGAATGGGCTGTGGAGTTACAAAACCCTACAAGCCCAGTCTGTCTGTCTCTCTGTCTCTTTGTCTTTCTCTCTGTCTCTGTCTCTGTCTCTGTCTAACTCTCTGTGTGTGTGTGTGTGTGTGTGTGTGTGTGTGTGTGTGTGTGTTGCTTGCCTGCTTGCCTTTCTGCCTACCAATCAATATGTAAAACTCTCAGATACTATGAGTCACTATGCTTCCTACCATGACGATACTGGACTAGCATTGGAAGCTGTAAGCAAGTTCTCAAACACTGCCAGTTGCTTTGGTCATAATGTCTCTTCACAGCAATAAAATAGTGATTAGACAATTGGCTTTTTAATTTCTTAGAAACATTTACTAGCTTCCCTGTCAAAGCTTGTATATTCTTTATAGACTTTAAGGCAAGAGTGTACATACTAGTCCTCAAGTTCTCCATGTAGAGACTAGATTATATTTTTAAAGCACCACAGGGGATATGAGATTAGAGGGAGTCTCCTTCAAGAGATTCTGATAAAATGTTTAGAGACCAAATTTGTTCACCTCCTGCTTATCTCCTCCAGAAGAGTCTAAAAACTTAATATATCATTTCATAGAATTATTTGTTGATTCTATAGATACACAAAACCTAATATTCAGTTACTACTTGGATATTCTGAATAACTATCCAAAGCTCTGATTTTAATGACAGGGTATCTGACAGCATACTTTAATCAAGAAATATTAGATTGTGGACCCTGAAATCAACTTTTGTTAAGAGGGAAAATTGAATGCCAAAATAAAGGGCATGCCCAATTGAACTAGTGTGCAGGACTCATACCAGTTGGGTGGTACATTAGGCATTAGGTTCCCTGTTGATAGCATCCTACACAGTGCAGTCATTTCAAGAAAATTGAGGAGAGAATGATTGTGGTTTGCCTTTCTATTGTTTGAAGCATTTAGGATGTAAGTGAAGACCCTGAGATCCTGTACTGGTTAAGAGAATACATCCTCTTGTCATGTGAGATATGAAGAGACATTCATCTTCAGATGAAGAGGAAGGCTATTTGTTTTGTTTTGTTTGGTCCTTTTCTGGTCTTTTATTTTGTTTTTGTGTTTTGTTTTGCTTTGCTTTTGTTTTGCTTTTTGGTTTTTCATTTTAATTAATGGTTTGGCTAACATGACAGAGACATTCAGGCCTATGTAGCTGGAGCTGGAGACAGTAGACTTCTGTTGGGTTTTATTTTTCATGAACCCTTTTCCCTCAGTGAGGCTAAATGGATTGTGAGTGCTCCAGGGAAAGACTTGGGCCTGAATCCTGATATATATATATATATATATCATAAATTTACCCATTTTACTCGAGAATGCAATTTTTATTATATATATATGTATATATATATTTGAATGCATGTATTTGTGTATGTGTAAATATATGTTATATGTATATATAGACATACACACATTTCATAACATACAGATAGATAGATATAGAGAGATAGCTATAGATAGATATAGATAGGTATATTCCTAGTTAGGATTATTTGACAGAGACCAAAGCAACTCAGGAAAGGGCTACTTTGTTGTTCCTTATAAAGAAGTCAGGACAGGAACTGAAAAATATCAGAAGCCTGAGGCAGGAGCTGATACAAGCTAAGGAGAAGTGTTACTTACAAGCTCTTTCCTTGTGGTATTTCTTTCCTTCTTGATTATTTTATTTATTTGCATTTCAAATGTTATCTCACTTCCTGCTCTCCCTTCAAATAACCCCTCCAATACCCCTCCCTCTTTGCCTCTAAGAGGGTCATCCTCAACCTACCCATTCCTGCCTCGACCCTCTAGCACCATCCTTTGCTGGGGCAACAAGCCTCCACAAGACCAAGTGTCTCCACGCCCATTGAGACTGGATGAGGCAATCCTCTGTAGGTTAATTGGTTTCCTGCATCTGCTCTAGCACAGACTCTGCAAGCTTCTGGATTGGGGGAGCACAGTCTGATGTGCCAGTCACAGCCAGAGCTTGCTCTGGGGCACCAGGGCCCACAAGAAAGCCAGGGCAGTCAGATTCTCAGACTCTTGGGTATCTTTAGCTGAGATGGCTAAAGAGCTGAGAATGGGGCTGAGGGATTTAGCTCAGATGCAGAGCCGCTCACCTAGGCAGCGCAAGGCCCTGGGGTTCGATCCCAGCTCAGAGCTGAGAATGCTATGAGGGACCCAAGGGGCTGAATTTAGCTCTCTGCCGGAGGGGAAAGAATTGGGAACATGCTTTGACTGGTCCCACAGGGAGAGTCTTTTGAGGGTAGGCTGTGGCAGGCTTGGGCTTGGTGGCAGCTCTGTAGGCAAAGGGCTTCTCGATGGCTCCCTAAGGTGGATCCCATGAAAAGAGGCTGGCTGTGGTTTCAAGGTATTTATTGTCATGGCAGAACGTGGATGAGTAAAACTGTACCCCACTTCTCAGAGTGGGCCTAAGATTAAATACCTTTTGCAGGGAGGAGTGTCTGGAAAGGGAAGCATCATTGGCTAAGCCTCCAGGTCTTTGGACACCACATTATAATGTAGATCTGTCTCGAGCCTTTGTGACCTGTGGTTCTCTACCTGTGAGAGGCTTGGGGCCTTGCTCTTATATGGCTGATGATCACAAATATATGGAGGGCTGCAGGCCAGTGACTGACTTCGCTTCCTGGGAGCTTAGGAAAGACCCTACTGTCTCTTTCAGTGTCACTGGTTCGACCCCAGCTCAACCAGCAACCAGGATGTCTTCACTGACCCATAATCCCCAAGGCATATGTAACAGGAGCCATGGACCCAATCATGCATATACTTTTGGGTTGGTGGTTGAGTTGAAATTGTTTTTTCAGGTTTACAACCTTTCTTACCTTCAGACTTTCTATATCTCTTTAATTAGTCTTGATTCAGTCCAATGGCTAATTGTGGGTATATGTATTCGTCCTGGGTGCTTGCAGAACCTTCAAAGGACTTCTCTATTCTGCTCCTCGTCTGCAAGCAGTTCTTGGCATCAGCAATAGTGTCTCCAGGGCTTGGTGTCTGTGGATTCAGCTACCTTCTTATTAAATCCTATAGGTTGATGTCATTATGCGGGTGAAGGCACACAAATTAGGTGAGCCATGGTTGGACAGTAAAAAAAAAAAATAAAATTGGGGACAAAGGCTTTGTAAGGCAGGAGAGAAGGAGAAGAAAAAGAATGAAGGTTAACCCAGATCCAGGTGGTCTTGAATTGTCCAAAATTATCTAGGTAGGATTTCGTTAGGCAAATTTATCTTATCTAGGTGGGTGATTGATTTGCTTATCAATTGGTTGCTAAAGTTTTATTAGGTGGATGTATTCAGGATTGAATTTAATATAAATCTCATTGTTGGTTACAGTTTATTAACTCTTGATTTTACTGTGTAGTTGAGAGTTTATATTTTAACTACCAAGGGAGAATGCTGGGGAGTGGCATTAGAGTCGATGGCGACCTAACAGGCAAGCTGGTCCTGGAATTCCTAGGGACTCAGATATTACTGGGTAACTTGAACTAGAGAGTTCAGAGTACACAGAGGCACCAGGAGGATACTAATCTGAAATAGAATTAGCACTAGTTCCATGGCCCCTAAGAACTAGAACTAGAGACCAGGAGGGTCCCAGCTGGAAACCAGTTCTGCTGCTTTTTATTTTTAAGACAACAGAAAACAAGACCAGCAGCTAAGGATAGCCATGCCACCACAACAATCTGGATCCTCTAGCCTTCATGACACAGATTTACTTCAACTAAAGCTTTCTTAAGGTGCATTTTCCTTAATCGAGGTTCTCCTACTCAGATGACTTCCAGCTTGGTCAAGGATACTTGTTTGGGTTGGGGATTTAGTTCTGGTAGAGCGCTGGTTAGCAAGCACAAGGTCCCTGCCCGGTCCCCAGCTCAAAAAGAAAAAGAAAAAAAGGATACTTGTTTATCTGAATGGAGTTCCCATGGGAAAACTGAGGGAATTTTAGGCATTTAGTAAAATTTGAGTAATTTAGACAGCTTATCTGTATTTTATTCGGTCTCAGGACAAAAAGTGTGCTATTCAAAAAATACTAATTCGGTAGAATCTCAAGACTAGGATGGACCTCTAGTAGATTTACTGAGTCATATAGTAAAAGCTTCATGGCAGATCTGAACTCATAAAAGCACCAATACATTCTTTTAAATATTATTTATTTATTTTCTTATTTATTTTACATTCCAGATTTTATTCCCCCTGGTCCATTCTCTTGGCAGTTCACCTTCCATACTTCCCTCCACATCACCTCCCTCACACCCCAATTCCCCCCATGTCTCCCACAAGATGTCCCCTATCCACCTAACCCATCAGACTCTAAACTTCCTGGGCTTCCTGTCTCTTGAACCTTAAAGACATCTTCTCTGACTGAACCCAGACCTGGGGAGTCCTCTGCTGTATATGTATTGGGAGGGCTCCTATCTCAACTGTGATGTATGGTTGGTTGGTGACCCAGTGTCTGAGTGAGTTGAGATTAATGAGAATGCTGGTCCTCCTACATGGTTGTCCTCCCTCCCTCGCTTCCTTTCAGTTTTTCCCTAATTCAAGAACAGGGATCACCGGTTTCCTTCATTGGTTGGGTGCAAACCATTCGTATCTGAGTCTTGCAGTAGGTTAGTTTTGGAGGGCAGTCATGATAGGTCCATTTCTCAGAATACCCCCATAGCCTCAGTAATGGTGTGGCAACCTTGAGATCTCTCCTTGAGCTAGATCCCATTTTGAGAATGTTGCAGGAATTTTTCCCCCTCAGGCTCTTCAACCCGCATATCTGCAGTATAGGAATACTTCAGAGAAGAAACTTATGTGTTAGAGTTTTGACGGTGAATAGCAACCCAATCCCTCACATATACCCATCTTTCTGCTGGAGGTGGGCCTTAATGTCCCCTTCACTGTGGGCATTTCATCTAGGTTCCCTACTTTGGTCTGAGACTCTCATTCTCAGGTCTCTGGGTGATTCTCAGAGGGTTCTCACCACCTCCCTCATGAGGTTGCCTGTTTCTATTGGTCTTCTGGCCCTCAGAGACCCTCACCCAAATACCAGGTCATGTTCTCCTCCTCTCATCCAGTTTCCCTTTACCTCTCTAGTCCCTTCCTTCCCTCCCCCTCTTGTGGTTTGCTTTCTCTTCCTTCCTCAGTGAGACTGAAATCATCCCCACGTGCACTTCCAGCTTGCTGACCATTCTGAGCTCTATCGGACTGCAAGGATGGGTATTTGTACTTTTAGGGGTGGTAATATCCACTTATTAGTGAGAACATGCAATACATGTCCCATTTCAGGTGCGGAGTTTACCTCACTAAAAGATATTTTCCTAATTCTGTCCATTTGCCTGCAAAACTCAGGACAATGTTTCTAATAGCTGAGTAGTATTACGTTGTGTAAATGAACCATATTTTCAGCATCCATTCTTAAGGTGTAAAAAACATCTAGGTAGAAAGTGAGAAAATATTGGTGTCTGAGGCAGAATATTGGGTTAAGCCAAGGTCTGCCAGTTATTTGAAACTAGCTTTGGCAAGATTTTAAATGGTTTAGAATTCTGGCAAAAAAAATTTTAAATTAAACAAATATGGATAGGAAAGTCAGTGGAAAGATTGGAAAATCTTAACACCAATTCACCACAGGGTGAAAAAAAAAAAATACAAGATTGTCCCCAATTTATACCCAAGCTAAAGGAGAAGAGATCCACAGGGGTTGGATATAAGCACTTCTACTCCTGAAATAATGTTACAATAGTGATGTGAAAAGGACCATACATAGAGACCCAAGTGTGGTGATTTCCCGTGGTATAAAATTTTACAACATATTTTCATTGAGATTCTTTACCAAAGTACATCTGGTTTTTACAAGAATGGTTGCAACCAGACCTAGAGATAGTGTCCATATTTAGTCTATGGAAACTGAGGTGAACAACTCTTTGGGTGTCTCATTAGTCACTTTGGCTAACATAACCCAGAAGTCACTAGGTTGTTGAAAATCTCCAATTGATATCATGCATAAAAAATGGGTTATGATCTAATAAATTGCTCAAGATTTAGAAAAGAGATAAAAAATATAAATACTGAGAGATTGTAGCAAAGCCTATCTCATTAGATAAGGATCACCGATGTAAAACTTTACATCATTTCTTGAATTTCAGAAGAACAGCAATGAACCTCAGTTCAAGTGGTAAGCTATGCATTTAGCTTCTTTGGCTTCTCCAGTGCTTATCTCTGTGCACAAGTCCTTTTTTTCCTTCTAAACCAAGATGTAGAGGATTTGTTCATCTATTTGCTGTGAAAAATACTTGAATGCTAATGGTGGACACAGAGTATGTTATGTAATTCATGGTTGCCTAAAAGTTGCATAGGGGTATAGGCAGTGATGGTGGCTAGAACATGTGGCGGGAACGGGGAAGGGGATGACAGGGGAGCAGGAGGAAGTCTGAAAATTGGGTGGGGAAAAGGACTGGAAGTCCAGAGAGCCAGCATAAAGAATGGAAACAGGCAACCTCTCAGGAGAAGAGGTTAAAGACCCCTCAGAATCTACCAGAGAGACAGGAGGTGAGGGAGTCGTGGGACTCAAAGGGAAAGGACTCTAATGAAATGCCCTACAGTGGGGTAGGGAACTTGTAGGAGCACAGCTCCAGCTGAAAGACAGAGGGCCTCAAGAGAGTGATGGGGTTGCTATTCCACGTTCAAAACTTAGACTCATAATTTTCCTGTCTGAAAGAACTGCAGGGTTGAAATGGAGAAGAGCCTGAGGAAAATAAGGTCCAGGGACAGGCTCAAAGGGAATCCAGCTCAAGGTGGGGAGGGAGACTTGCTCCACCATTTCTAAGTCTAAGTGGAGAGCTCACAAAATGAGACCTATCATGACTGCCTCGAAGAAAACTGCTGAAAGAGTCAGATGCTGATATTGCGCCCAACCAATGGACAGGAAGCTGACCCCTTGGTTGAATTAGGGAAAAGCTGGAGGAAGCCATGAGGACGCCAACCATGGGAAAGAGAACCAGCAGTGTCTATTAACCTGGACCCCCAGATCTCTCAGGCACTGGATCACCAACTAAGCAGCATTCACCAGCTGATAAGGAGGACTCAAAACATACAGCAGAGGACTCCCCAGGTATGGGTTCAGTCAGAAAGATGCATCAAACCCTCAGGAGACTAGAGAATACAGGAGTTTAGGAGGTCTGACTGGGTGGGTGGGTGGGGGACATCCTAGGAGAGATTGGGGTGAGGTGGCAGGAGGAGGTATGGGATGTCAAAGGAACAGTAGGAGGGTTGACTGTTGGACTGAGAGGGGAATAAAATATTGAGGTAAAAATTTTTAAAAATTAAAATTCAAACGCCAAAACCCATGTTTTCTCTATGAATCCAGTTATACTCACAGTGTATGAGGAATTTCTCCCCTGTAGGAGCTTTGGAGGCTTAGCACCATGCTCTACATTTCACTTCAATTAGGAAGTCTGATGGCAAGGAAAAGGGAAATTATTTACCTTATATAGGCTCTATACATTATCAAGAGTTATTACAATTTCTGAGCCATGATAAAATTATAAAACTTATCAAATCATAGAAATTTAGGAAGTTTTTTAATATATATATATTCCAACCCTCTGAAGGTCTCGATGCGGAGAAACCAGATGAGCTTATAAAAAATGTTTGGATGCCAGAGGACTTAAAAGAAAAAACAAAACTACTTCCATTCTTGTCCACTTAGTAAACAAAATGGGACAGTACCTTGAAAGGAAAACTGATGAAACTTATGGGATCAGTTTCTTCTTATTGGATTATGATAATATATCTCTAATACTCTATTTAGCTTCTGACTACAAAGAAAAATTATTCACCTGGCATAGTAGGCACTGGATGTCAATTTTACCCACTCATACAGGGTTACATTTACAGTCCCATTCTTTGTCCTGAAGACAAAGGATTCTCAATTTTCTGTACACAATTTACTGTGAAGGATGGTTATATAGATGATATAAACACTAGCCTTTAAAAAGGATTTTATGTTTTTTAAAAAGTAACTAAAATCCCCAACTTCATCTAAAGGGAGTGAGACCGGAAGAAATCAATTCTAGCATGTGACAAAGGCAGAGTCACAGTTGTAAAAACTTGGTGGCATATTATGTCAAATAAAAATATCATGCAAGGGTATTTAGAAACTCCTACCACAGCTAAATATGTAAACAAACCAGCTATGAATGATCCCTAGGACCCTAGGATATATAAATTTTCACACCCACTTTTCATCAGTAGCCTAGCCTTTCCTTTATATATGAGTTAGGGCTTCTCTTGCCATGATAAAACATGGAAGTCAAAACAACACTTGGATAAGAAAAGTTCTATATATTACTACCAATTCAAATCATTCTTCATGTGAAAAAGTCAGCGCCAGGAATTAAAATGGGAACCGAGGCAAAGAAGTTAGAAAATGTAAATGCTGGTTCTGGCTTGTGCAGCCTGGTTTCCTATAGAGCTCATAAAGTTCTATAAATTTTTTGAGTATGTGAATGTCATGAATAATGATATCAAATGCAAATTTAATATTTTAAATATATATATATGTGTGTATGATACATATATGCATATAAAGCATATATCAAACACACACACACACCTACATACACACACATACATAAATATGAGTGTGTGTGTATGTAAATGTGGAATGACTGTGTTTAATATGAGTGTGTGTGTGTATGTGTATGTGTGTGTGTGTGTGTGTGTGATTGACTCCATGTTCCTGAATACATGAACATGAAATAACTTGTGGACTGAGCTAACAGTATCACAGATAGCCAGGACTTCAAGACTTGATCTTAACAATCTATAAGGTTGGGTTGGCCAGTAAAAGGGCTGATTTATAAATGACATGGAGAAAGGGAGAACTGCTAGGATCTTGTTAAAACTACAAGGACAACAGATTAAGAAGAAAATATAGAATAGAGTTTAATAGAAATCCAAGTGCCTGACACTTTTACCATATATAGTAATCCACAAAAACAATTGAGTTTTCTAGACGTTCAGAAAACTTTCCCTTTTAAAAATATAAGAATTTGCTATTAGGTACAATTGGATGATCCTACTGGTTTAATATGAAGTCCTGGCAAAGAAACATATATTTCTCTGAATGTTCTCCTGTCTTGAGGTTTGCACTGCCTGAGACTGCCTTGAGAAATCAATCCAGTCGTTTTAAATGCAACAGTTCAGGATTTTTCATTATATGGCAGGATCACCACTTGGTTTGACATAATAACTCACCAAATTCTTCTTGAAAATGATGTGTGCAAGGATCAAAGCTGTACATTTTTTCCTATGCAAAGGAAAATAGATGGACACTTCACAAATGCTTTAGCTTAATTAAGAGAAATGTCACAAAGGTAGGTTGAAAATAAAATGTCGTAATAATTGTTGTAAGTTTCATGTCGTAGATTGGATATCATCATATTTCTCTATCTTAGTCTTCTGAGCTATTTTAGGTAAGTATCAGGATTTGTACTGTGTATGATGAGTTCTACTTATTTATTGTGCAAACTGATGTTTTCTGTCATAGTGCTCACAGAAATGCATTGAAATAAGCTAGCTATTTCAGAAGTTACAACCCACACTGGTATTATTCCAAATATTGGAATACATTCAATTATTCCAAAACAATGATATTATACAGTTTGTCTATATTCTTCATGGATGATTTTAAATATGTAAATGAGGAACTAATAGATTTTTATGGTATATCAGACTCTTCAAAGCCCAGAGACTCAAATAATAAAGGAAGACAGTTACATTAGTGTTCTTGCACAGAAAAGCAGACCATGAATATGTAATTAATGTTATAAAACCATTCTGTAAAACTTAGAAGTTGCTTTGTATATGTATATGTGTTGTGTCGGTATGTTCCAAAAGAAGTCAGAGAAAGGAGACTGGAGAAATGTGTTCAGTAGATAGGGGTTGAGGAAATATAAATACAAATCAGCAGCTGTGTCCACTTTGTTTATCAGGTTTGCAGGGTACATAGAGCTTTTGAAAAAAACTAGTCATCAGTTACAATGGCAGTTTCAAAGAGAATTTGATTGATCAAATCTACAATTTTGATACGGAATTTCCTTTTGCTCTGTGTGTAGTAGACAATCATTTTCAGTATAAATTAATCAAGACTTTCCTAGTAAACATCCATATTTCCAATAAAGGTGAATTGTTTTCCAAGACTAAATACAGTTAGGACTATCAACAGTTACATCTTCATATGTTCTATGCTTCTCCATTCATATAATCATTCACAAATATAAATCTTTATTTTTAGTAATAAGACCAATAAGTACATGTTTTTTTAAAGATTTGGAACAATTTTTGAAAAAATCTAATACATTAAGTAAGATTGACTACTAAATCAGTTGTTTTTTATCTATAAATCCTTTTCCATTCAATGTTTCATCAACAATGTTTATGCTTCAGGAATTGGCTCTTACAATAAAGATTTTTAAACAAATGTATTTATATCATTGCAGTTCTTGAAAAATGAAATAGACTATTGTGAGGGCTGTCAAATGATATATTAGTGATCTAACTCCACCACAGGTAAAATACACCCTCCACTGTCTGGCAAAGGCTCCTAACACCACAAACATTACTTTGTTACGAAAATATTTATTACTCCAAAATAAAACTATTTTTCCAACAGCTATTGGTACATTACAAAAGAAGAACTATCTCTCCTGTAGTTCAGGCCTTTTATACAAGTAGAGACTGAGTAAAAACAAGCATGTTGATAGGCGGAGACTGGAATGAGACAAGATTACTGACAGCAATCCCAGAGTTAAATCTGGCAGAATTAAGCAACAGAGACAGCAAAAGACCTAGGTTCAATAATTTTATTGAAAAGGCCAGATAAAAACAAGTGTAAATGTTACTGCAATTATCTTAGGGAAATATTTTAATTGTAAAAGAAGTGTCATAAGAGGAATCTTCAGCTCAATCTATTGTTTGATGCTTTTTCTGTAGGGGTGGTTTCTACTTTCCAATTTGACACATCACCCTTGATTTTTGCCTATCACCAACATGTCCTTCAAATCCATGTTGCTCCTCAGTTCAAACAATGTATCCCAATGGGAATCCATACGAAAGCAAGAAAATGATAATGTAATTCTCACCAAGATTCCTCACCCTCTGTGCATAATCTTGTTTCCTCAGCAAGAAATGTGTAAGCCAATATCATATCACATTAAAATGTTATTTTATGCATTAGCACATGATACTATGCACCCATAAACTCTCACTCCTAAATACTTCCTCTCTCTCCATCACCTAACTCCACCTTCCCACACAGCAACAACCTTCCGTATTTATGTCTACTCACATTGTCTGGTAACTCACAGAAATTAACCAAGGAAATCTATACGACTCTCAGGTGAGAGCCAATCACTCAAAGCCCTTTTGGGACTCAGTTAGCATCGGGTCAAAATTAGAAGACAGAAATTCTCTCATGTCCCAGCCTCTATCAATAGCCACATACTGTAAGAGTAAAAGTACTGCTCTGAACCTCTCTTGGTTCTTGACCACTATTTGCTTATGTGGGGCCCAATGAAGATGATGCAGTGCAAAGCAAGTCTAGAGGATCTCTATTTGTAGATGTTCACCCTGTCTTCTGACGATATATGTGTGTGGTATATATATATATATATATATATATATATCCTGTCTGCTCATCCACAATGTTTTCTAAGCCATGGGGTTGTGGGGAGATATAATTTCTTATTTTAGGGTTTGCATCTTGTGCAACTATGAGCCTCTGCTTTTACCATTACCCATTTTAAGATAAAGCTTTTCTGATTAATGCTATGATCTGCTTTTATTTGTGTTTACACAAATGGGTATTCAGAATTTAGTATGCTATGGCTATGTGAGGTTAGATAACCATCAAAATTAGGCTCCGTGCACACACCTAATATCTTCCTAACCTGTGGTTATTAGTCAGGCTTTATTCAGGCTTACAGTACTTGGTGGGCATTGTTAGATATTCATTACAACAATCAAGCTACAGCTTGCTGTAAAGAGAAAAACTGAGAACTTCTATTTTTACATTATTTTTCTGAACATATTTCTTCTGGTTAATACACTTTCAATTACCGAAAGTTCTTAAATTGTTCTTTTCTTTTTGTTGTTCCACCCAAAAAGAGTCACAATATCAAATATTTCTCAGAATTCTTTTGCGTGTATTCACCATGACAGTTAATGTAAGCAAAGCTTATGAACGGTGGAGTGTAATCACAGTGATCGCATTCTGCAGAGCAATAAGTATTAATTTGTTGAAATTTTTCTATTAATTATTCTCTCCACTAAGAGTTTTTATTTATTGTTTATATATTTCTTTGACTTGGGCCCTGATTGCTTGGCATTTTCATAAGATTGTATCCCTTCAGCAAGAACTACAAGATATTTCAGATGCTGTTTGCACATGAAGTCATTTCATTACCATGTCCTCTGTCACCTATGCTGACACAATTGTCATAATATTTCCCAATAGATAGAACCATCAAAAAGTCCTCTGAAGAAAATACTGATGCAACAAAATCCCTCTACTGGATTTCTATATCATGTAAACCAAAGTAAGATGTTTCAATAGAGCAATTTTCAGATATAAAATTAAGAAAATATTGTAGACAGAAAGAGTGTTAGAATGGATGCAAGACATGAAAGAAAGAATACAATGTATTATTCTGGTACTTACTTACTTTCTTGGAACATGTAGTGTTTTAAAATTTTTAAAAAACTAAATTTGAGAATCATAATAAAATAAATATGTAATAATGATCTCTAATACTATTATCTATTATTGAAAAATACCAGACAGCTGACAAAAGAATAGTTAATCCAGGGTTGGGGATTTAGCTCAGTGGTAGAGCGCTTGTCTAGGAAGCGCAAGGCCGTGGGTTCGGTCCCCAGCTCCGAGAACCAGAATATTTAATCCATATTATTTAGTACTACAATGAATTATATTCAGTTTGATAATGCAGCAATATGTTCATCTGGTAAATATTGAGATTTGAAGGTGTCATGTCCTCACCAAGTAGAGGACAGACGACCAGAGTACATATATGACACATGCTTATATTTGATTTCAAATGGCAAATAATATATGTCTCCAAATGGAATCTAGACAGACAAATTATTGTAAACAACAGTGAGAGTCATTCACTATTACCTAGGATCATGTCTATAATAACAGTGAACAAGTAAAATCAACTCTATCCTCTTCTAAAAAGAAGAAAAATAATTAAAGCAAACATTCTATCTAGGGTAAAGAAACAATAAACAGTACAAATAAAAAAGCTGCAAATAAATGACCTTTAATTTCTCTCTCCATGATAATAAAATCTTTCTAATAAGAAAGATCATAAAAACTTTACTAAAAAACAATTCTACAAACTAAAATAATATTTCAGTTTCTGATTAAAAGATTTTCTTGCTTAGAGTTTTTCTCAAGGCAAGTTTAACATCTTTGTTCCTCAAGCTATAAATTAAGGGATTCATCATGGGAATTACAGAGGTATAAATAATAGAAGATGTCTTTACATTATTTATTGCTCCAGCTGAGTTGGGTTTGAGGTAAATAATTGCACCAGATCCAAAGAATAGAGAGACAGCAATTATGTGGGAACTACAGGTGCTAAAGGCCTTTGACATGCCCTCAGTGGACTTCATTTGGAATATGCTGGAAAGGATGAAGCCATAAGAGATAAAGATGACAGTTGTGGGCACGATAATGTCTTTCCCTGTTACAATGAAAATTGCTACCTTATTGACATAGGTGCTGGTGCAGGAGAGCTGCAGCAAAGGGAGGAGATCACAGAAGTAGTGGTTGATGGTGTTTCCATCACAGAAGGTCAGTCTCAGGATGCATCCAGTATGGATCAGGGCACCAGAAAACCCCATTAAATATGAAGCAAGCATAAGATAGGAACACACCTTAGGAGACATGACTATGTTATACAAGAGTGGATTGCAGATTGCCACATAACGATCGTAGGCCATTGATGTGAGAATGTAACACTCCGAAATGACACAGAAACAGAATAAATATAACTGTGTCATACACCCAACATAAGAGATAAGATTTTTCGTTATCACAAAGTTCATCAGCATTTTTGGTGTAATTACAGAAGAGTAACAAAAGTCTATAAAGGATAAGTTAAAAAGGAAAAAATACATAGGGGTATGTAAGTGAGAATTCAACACAATAAGAATAATTAGAGCCAAATTCCCCAATGCAGTTATCATGTACATTACTAGAAAGACCACAAACAGGGGTATTTGGAGGTCAGTCTGGTCTGTTAATCCCAAGAGAATGAATTCAGTAACCATAGAGCTATTTACCAAAGCCATCTTTTATAAGATATTTTGGGAAATATAAATGAATGGTGGATTAGTGGATCATACAGTACTGACCACCATTGTGTTACAGAACTAAGAGCAGGGCTGACAAATCCTAGAACGGCTGTACTCGACAACCAGGGGAAAGCGAGAAGTATGATGCACACAGCAGCATCGCCTTTATCTTATCTCACTATTTCTTTTTGTTTTATTGTCTCCCTGACAGAAATAGAAACAAGCAACTGGATTTTACAATCCATCCAGACTGAGCTCTGGGTGACTTAGAACCATGAACACTGTTTCTAATTTAATACATAAGAACCAGTATCTAGGAATGTTGAGCCTTCTGCCACAGTCACATTAGGCTCCATAATGTGAGAAGTGTGCATGTACAGTGAACTTACTAATTTAAACATTACAATACAAGTATCTACTGACTTAGAAAAGCATTTTGTTTGCTTGTCTTGGCCATCCATCTGGAAATTTTTTGAACCTTAGGACCTTAGGAGATGAGAAGAAAATAGCACAACTCTTGTTCTTGGACTGTATCAGTATGAAGTCACTAAAACAAAGCACATTTTGAGACATATTACATGACTTGGACTCCATATGCAGACACAGTTACATTCTAAAAAGAGTATAGTGATATCAGCTGATGCTCAGGAGGTAAAAATTAGATAATTCTGATAAAAATTAAATAAAGCTCTATTATCTAATATGACTAGTCTCTAGACTGTTCAATATAATACTGAAAATTAGATATGCCACATTTCACATCCAGACTTCTTAACATGATGCATAATAAAAGAAAGTTCTCATTACATATGTATGCACACAAATGCTTTCTAACATTGAACAGAATATAGGACAATTAGCATCATTGAAAAATTACTTCAAAGTGAACAAAATGAGCATATATCAGTTAATAACATTAAAGTTATTTTACAATGAATTACAAGAAATTTTTATATATGTGTATATATACATATACATATATACATACATGTATACACATATATACATACACACACACGCACACACATATATTTACCTTTTAAGTTATCTCAATTTGTTTTAAATGCCAGGCAACTAATGTGACTGTTTCTAAACTTACTTTGTCATTTAATGCTGTCTTCCTTGTTAAACAGCTTTTGTCTTGGCAGTATTGTTTCATTTTATTCTACGAACTTAAAGTAGAACAACAAATGCTCTATTTGTACAAACTTTTTCATATCTTACAGTAGTAAATCTTAATCCAGTAAAATATCCCTGGAAAATGAGGATCCTGTCTATTATCACACTAGAGAGGGAGAAAATAGACATTTCAAATAAGGTTAGTAATATAATACACATGACTATTTGCAAGGTAGAAACTCACTCAGTATTCCGAAGAACAGAACATAAATATAAAAACAGAATGAGGTGATAACACTTACATACTCTGCCATGATGGGTAATTCATATCTTGGGGATTTGAGTTGTGCACAGATTTCTCTGTGGAGATTGTGCATATTCTGTGCTTGAGCCAATTCTGAACTCTCATCTTCCAATCAGTTTTTTTCCTCAGGGATAGCTTTTGTTTTGATGGTTTCCCCTATTGTTCAGAATTCTCCATTGATAATGGTATATACAATCCCCTAATTATTTGATGTAAATATAGTAGCACAATTCAGGTACTGTCTCTCATGACATATATCTCCAATCATAAAAGTTTTGTCTTCTGGAGTGGAAACTATGTGCTGCATACATATCCAGAAAAAGTAGTCTACTACACAATGTATTTTGTTAGCCCTCAAAATCAGTATAATATGTTTTGGAATTTCTAAGATTTTGCAATTTCTACAAATTGCTTTTTAAATGTCCTGCTATTTCTCTTTAAAACCAACTACGTTACTGGCCCCAAACAGCAGATTGTTCTTCAGTGATAAGATTCTGACAGAGAGGACCGTATAAAAAGCATTAATAGGGAACTGTCAATATTGGAGCATCATATTGTCCATTCATATTCTCTGTCTCACAAATTAATGGTCTTCTTTTTCATTGATTGTTGTTATAAGAATAAATTTATATGTATATACACATATATTCCTCAATATAACCTGAACATCATGTATAATTTTACTGATAATTATGTTTTCAGGGCTGATCATTTGGCAATAAGTAACTAATTTGGGTGTTCTCCTTGGAGGAAACTATTTCTTTTTGTCTTTTGTTTGTTTGATTGCTTCCTTTAACTATTTATTCACTTTACATCCTGATTGGAGCTCCAAGTTTTTCTTTTTCCCCCAGTCACACCTCATACAGCCCCTACCACCATTCTCTCTTTCATTCTCCTCTGAATAGGGAGGACTTCCTGGGTACCAACCCACTCTGGAACATCAAGTCACTGCAGGACTTGGCATTCCTTTCCTACTGAGGCCAGAACGGCAGCCCAGTTAGGGGAACAGGATCCATACCCAGGAAACTGAGTATAGTCTCAGTATTCTTCAGTTGCTCATAGGACTTTTCTATATGGTTAGCATCTTTTTTATTTCTTTCCCCTTTACTTTATACTTTAAGAATTTATCTTGTGTAGAATGTAATTAAATTATATTATTAATTATATCATAGTATAAAAATTAATGTGCATAATTTTGTCTTAACTTGTCTACGTTGGTGGTAAAAGAGATATAATTAGAAGTTAGCAACTGAAGTACTACAAAATGCTAAAACAGTTTAAGTGCTTATCTATGTATTATACAGAAGTCACTTTAAATCAGTTTATATATGCAAATAAGTGAATAAATTAATATATATTTCCTAATGCCATAATCAATAAGTTTCTCCATCAGAGACCACAACTGTAGTCTTCCTATGTTTGAATGTGCTTGTCCAGTTAAGAAGCAGGGTCATAGCACATATAATCATGATTTGTACCAATCAACAAAAACAGAACATTTCAATCATTAAGCACTGCCATTCAGGTAAATATAAAAGAGGTCATCAATTGATAGAATGAAAGAATAATACTGAGCACACAATGCCTAATTTTGACTTCATCAGCTTTCAGAAAGAGGGAACCTTATCATGGCCTTGCATTGAATACTAGCTCTGACAGGCAGCAGCAGCTTGCATAAGAAGTGGTTGATTGTAGCAGTATCATACTAAAACTGCTCTATGCTCCCGACAGGTGCATGCACCTCCTCTGTACCTGGCCAAGGGCTCTGGGTTTACTAATGAAAGACACACACACACATACTGGCTTTCTTAATTTATTTATTTTACTTTTAGTATGTACACCTCTATGTCTTGATGCTTCCAAACCTCCCCACAGCTAAAACTTCCCCTGACACCTTGCTTATCTCTGGGTTATTTTTTTTACTAAATCTATATTTTATCTTTGCTACCCACAAACCCTCCTGGGCAATCCTCCTGGGGCTGCTTTTCCCTTTGCACCTACATTTCAGTCATCTCTGCCTCTAGTATGTTGCTCATATTGTCAGTTCTACACCCTCCTCATGCTGGACTCCCCTCTTTGTCCTCTATGTTTCTTGGCCAGGAATCCTAAAGTCCCAACTCTGTCTCCCTGCCCAGTCATTGGCCAATGGCAACTTTATTTCCCATCAGAGCAACTGGGGTAGGCTTTGTTAGCCTGCGTTTTGGGGTAAAATAATTAGCATAACACAATCTGCGACAGTTTGTTAATTTAATTGAGTGTAGTTCTAGGAAACTTTGTTGGCTTTTTATAAAAGATACATATTTTGTTATAGACTTAGAATTTAATAGTTTTCCACTAAAGTAGAAATACATATTTCTGGCTAAGGTAGATTCCATGGTTTCCAAAGTAACTCATTACTTTGAATGTGACAACTCATTAAAATTACCTTTTCTCACATATATTCTGTATGCATTATATATTAGTAAAACAGGTATAACCTTTGCTTTACCACAACAGACATGCTAAAGTAGATAGGAGAAAGAAAAATGGCCCAAAATGAGCACAAAGACTGCAGTCAAATAAACAATACTGAAAGCAGGAGAACCAAATATTCAACATTGAAAAATAACGTAAAAGTGAAATCATACATATGTAGCAGATTACATATATATGTGTGTGTATATGCATATATTTATATATACATATATACACATATAGAGGCATATTTATATGCAACAACAATTAATTCAAGGAGGGTATGAATAAGAAAGAGAAAGGCTGTATATGAAGTGCTTGAAAGGAAAAATTAAGTCATAATCAGAAAAGGAGACTGAAATGTAGTGAATGGGAAAGATTGGAAATTAAGCCAGGGGAACTTATATTATTACAAACATTTCACAGTTACTATATGTTATATTTAAACAATTAAAATGATAATTCCATTTTAGTGTTTTTTTTTAAGTAAGATCTCTCAATAGATAGAAGTATGGCTCAAAAGTAAAATTTATCGCTATCACAGTATAGGAGGTTCTAGATTTCATGTGTAGCAAGAAAATATGATCAAATACTATAAATATTGATTATTTGCTTTCACTTTTAAATACATAGTGACAAAAGATTTAAAATTATATAATAGGATACATTTACAATGATAAGTCATGTTTTCTAGCAAAGAATTAAAAAGTGCTGAGTCATAAACCTTGCTAGAGTATAGAAGTATTATATAATTCTAGAATATAAATGTAAGGACAAGGGAGGTCAAACTCACATTTTGTTTTGATATGATAACTGGTAACTGAACAAAATTAATGAGCTGCCTATATATATATATATATATGAACGTTCAAAAGGAAAGGGGAAATTTTTAAATTAAAAGAATTCACAGACTTATTGCAAATAAAATGAATACTATAGCCGTGGAATAATGTGACAACTCAGAAACACCACTGTAAGGATGAAATCACCCACAGTGGGCAGAACCTTTGAACACTGATTATTATTCAAAACAATAACAAACTTGACTAAAGCAAACAGTACTGAGAAATTTTCTCAATTAATATTCCCTCTTTCCCCATTTCTAGGTTGGGTCAAGTTGGCAAAAACCACAATACACAGTGTGTGGCAGGTGGAAGTGGATGTGAGGCTGGAGAGTACCCTTTTAGAGGTGAAGAGGACAGGGGATGATGGGAAGATTGCAATGTGTGACCAGGAAAGGGGTGGGAGTAACATCTTGGATGTAAATAAATAAAATAATGAATCAAAAATATGTAACACAAATAATATAAGAAGAAAAAGTAACGAGTACTTAAGTATGTATTTAAGTACTTAAGTGGATGAGAGGATTCTCTGGTTCCCCGCTACCAGGAAGACAGAAATAGAAGACCACGCTAAAGATTAGTCCTCTCTTGATGACATCTCTACCATGTACTCTGGATCCCCAGGTTGTTGTAGTTTCCTCTTCTGTAAGTTCTGGACACTGGCAGTGAACTCTATATTTCCCAATATTTGGTACAGTTTGAGCAATGTAGATATCAGAACTTTATATTTGGGTTAAATTTTTTTTTCGCTAGCAGTGGAGATATCCATATGATAATTGAACAAGTTTGTCTTATTCATTGTAGTAAATGACATAGCCTAACTACTCAATAAATGTCCAATATAGGTTTCATGCCTAAATGACTTAAGTGATGAGTGAATACCATTGAAACATTCATATTACAAGAGTATATTATTGCTGATATAGAGGCTACAGAGCATCATAAACTCATTTGAAGTTGTGCATATATGCATACTTGAATGTTTATATATTTAAGACTGAGCAATATGAAGAAGAAAATCAGGATGGCATTTGTAGCTCCTTCTCGAAATCAAAGTTGCTTTGACTGTTTGACACTGAGAAAAATAATATATAAACATGTGAAATATTTCCTATATTGCATTTGTTTTCTTGCTATACATGGCAAATATCTGAGAAATATTTTCCAGAAATAAGCAACGTTTTTCACATTTTTTGATTAGGCTAGGATGGGAGGAAGGTCATTACTGGGACTGGTGTCACTTAATATGTTCCCATTGAAGAGGAATTTTATTTGTAGCAATTTGTTTCTCCAAATTTCTCCGCAATTTTTCACTTACAATAATCCAACAAGTAAACACAGAATATTTATCAATCCTTCTCATGTCACATCAGCTCTTGCAATCAGAGCAAATAATCTATTATATTCTGTTTGTTTTCTTTCATCCTTGACTGCTGCATGAATGCCAACATACACTAGAGAAAGCCTACTTGATCATGTTGGATGGTAGTTTTGATGTGTTCCTGGATTTAGTTTATGAGAGTTTGATTGAGTATTTTTCTTTGATATTCATAAGGGAAATTGGTCTGAAGTTCTCTTCTTTGTTGGGTCTGTGTGAAACAGGTAGAAGTGTAATTGTGGCTTTATAGAAAAATTGGGTAATGTTGCTTCTGTTTTTATTTTGTGGAACATTTGAAGAGTATTAGTTCTCCTTGAAGGTCTGATAGAATTCTATAATAAACACATCTAGTGCTGAGCTCCCCTTGGGAAACTTTTAATGACTGCTGCAATATCTTAATGGGTTATGTGACTCAATGGTTTACCTGATCCTGATTTAACTTTGGTATCTGGTATTTATCTAGAAAATCATGTCCATTTCATCCAGATTTTCTGATTTTGTTGAGTATAGGCTTTTGTAATAGGATCTGATAATAATTTCCCTTTCTGCTGTTATATTTTCCTTTTTATTTCTGATTTTGCTAATTTGGATACTGTCTCTATTCCCTCTGGTTAGTCTGGCTAAGGGGTTATCTATTTTGTTGATTTTCTCAAAATCCAGCTCCTGCTTTTGTTTATTCTTTGTGTAGATCTCTTTGTTTCTATTTGATTGTTTTCAGTCTTGAGTTTGATTATTTCTTATGGTCTACTGGTTCACTGCTCTTGGGTGTATTTGCAATTTCCTTCATCTTTGATTGTGTGTTTGCATTCCTTAGAGAGTTATCTATGTCCTTTTTAAGTCCTATACCATTATTGTTAGTTGTGGTTTTAAATCTAATTTCTTTGCTTTTGGTGTGATGGGGTATCCAGGATTTGCTGTAATGATTATTGTAATGAGAGCTGGTTTCTGGATGATGCCAACTGGCCTTGCTCTCTGTTACTTTAGTGTATTGTGCTTCGCCTCCTACGCCCATCTGGTTGGCTTCTAGTGGCACTACCTGCTCTTTGTCTACCCTGACTGGAGCCTGTCCCTCCTGTTTTTCTCATTGTTTCAGAATTCCTCAAAGTACAGCTTTTTCTCAGATCCTCAGTGATTCTGGGATCCTGGGATCCTGAGATTCTCAGGTATTTCTAGTTTCTGGGGAGTCAAGCTTTCTCAGAGTGTTGCAAAAGTGGGTGGGGAGCCAGAGTGCTGGGTTTGCTCTGGGCACCAGTGCATGCTTGAAGGAACCCATGCCTCTGGCTGAAAATGTGGGTTTGATGTTTCTGGTTCTTCTGTTGGGTCCGAAGCTATACTGGGTGTTGGGAAAGACAAGCTGTGGCCTTTTAACTGTAATCTTGAGGGTGTCAGAGCTCCAGTACTTCTTGGCTCCCTTATCAATTTCCTTGGAGTGAGCTTCCTCTCTGATCACATGACCTTGCAGAAACTGGAGCGTTTCAGAGAACCTGGGAGTAATGTCCCTCTAGGTACGTAGAGTGGACACAGAGCTAGGAAGCACCCCAGGTCTTCTCCAGGTCCAGGTTCAGTGGACCAAAAGAACTCAAAGCTACAGGCTGAGCAGGGGTTCCTGTGTCCCTGGATCCTGAGGTGCCAGTTACTCTGGGTATTGGGGTGAATGTTGTGGCCTCTCCTGTGATCCCTGGGCATTACAGAAGCTTTTGCACATCATGGCTAGTTCCCAAATGCTGATTCTTGGATCTTGTGAGCCTGGGCCATTGGTGTTCTGTTCGGAAATTTCTCCAATTGCCATGTGTTTTGAGGATCTTCCCCACTTTTTCTTCTATTAGTTTGAGTTTCTCTGATTTTATGTGAAGGTCATTGATCCACTTGGACTTGTGCTTTGTATAGGGTAATAAGAATGGATCAATTTGCATTATTCTACTTGCTGACTGCCAGTTGAACCAGTACCAATTGTTGAAAGTGCTATCTCCACTGGATGGTGTTATAGCTCCTTTGTCAAAAATCAAGTGACCGACTAGGTGTGTGGGTTCATTTTCTGGATCTTCAATTCTATTCCATTGGCTGCTGTATCTGTCTTTGTACAAATACTATACAGTTTTTATGACTATTGCTCTGTAATACTGCTTGAGGGTCAAGGCATGGTGATTCACCAGAATTTCTTTAATTGTTGAGGATAGTTTTGCTCTCTCTGAGTGTTGTTCAAATGAATTTTCTTTTTGCTCTTTCTAACTCTAAACAAGAAGAACTGAGTTGGAGATTTTGATGGAATTGCATTGAATCTGCAGATTGACAGTCAAAATGGCCATTTTTACTAAATTAATGCTGCCAATCCATGAACTTTTATGGAAGAATCTTTCCCATCGTCTGAGATCTTCAATTTTCTTTCTTCAGACATGAAGCTCTTGTCATACACTTAGCTTTCATTTGCTTAGTTGGAGTCGCACGAGGTATTTTATGTTACATGTGACTATTGTGACAGGTGTCATTTCCACACTCTCTCTTTCTCAGCCTGTTTATCCTTTGAGTAGAGGAATGCTGCTGAGTTTGTTTGAGTTAATTTTATACCCAGCCACTTTGCTGAAGTTAGTTTATCAGGCAGGAGGTCTCTGGTAGGAAATATTGGGTCACTTAGTTGTACTATCATATCTATCTGGAAATAGTGATGTTCTGACTTCTTCCTTTCAATTTGTATCCCTTTGATCTCATTTCTGTATGCTTGCTCTGATTTCTAGGATTTTAAGTACTACATTAAATAGCTAGGAAAGGTGGGCTGCCTTTGATCTAGTCCCTGATTTTGAGTGGGATTGCTTCAGAGTACCTTCATTTTGTTTGATGTTTGTTTATGTAGTGGATTTTGTTGATGGATTTCCATATATTGAACATCCCTGCATCCCTGGGATGAAGCCTACTTGATCATGATGGATGATAGTTTTGATGTGTTCTTGGATTCGGTTTATGAGAATTTTATTGAGTATTTTTGCTTCAATATTCATAAGGGAAATTGGTCTGAAGTTCTCTTTGTTGGGTCTTGTGAAGCCCTAAATGTAATTAGGGCTTCATAGAAGAAATTGGGTAGTGTTCCTTCTATTTCTATTTTGTGGAATAGTTTGGATAGTATTGGTATTAGATCTTCTATGAAGGTCTGATAGAATTCTGCACTAAACCTATCTGGACCTGGGCTCTTTTTGGTTGGGAGACCTTTAATGACTGCTTCTATTTCTTCAGGAGTTATTGATGGTTTATCTGTTCCTGATTTAACTTTGTATCTGGTATCTGTCTAGAAAATTGTCCATTTCATCCAGATTTTCCAGTTTTGTTGAGTATAGGTTTTTGTAGTAGGATCTGATGATTTTTTTAATTTCCTCAGATTCTGTTATGTCTCCCTTTTCATTTCTGATTTTGTTAATTTGGATACTCTCTGTGTGTCCTCTGGTTAGTCTGGCTAAGGGTTTATCTACCTTGTTGATTTTCTCAAAGAACCAGCTTCTGGTTTTGTTGATTCATTGTATAGTTCTTTTTGCTTCTACTTGGTTGATTTCAGCCCTGAGTTTATTTCCTGCCATCTACTACTCTTGGGTGTATTTGCTTCTTTTTGTTCTAGAGTTTTTAGGTGTCCTGTCAAGCTGCTAGTGTATGCTCTCTCCAGTTTCTCTTTGGAGGCACTCAGAGCTATGAGTTTTCCTCTTGGAACTGCTTACATTGTATCCCATACGTTTGGGTATGTTGTGCCTTCATTTTTATTAAAGTCTAAAAAGTCTTTAATTTCTTCATTTCTTCCTAGACAAAGTTATCATTGAGTAGAGCATTGTTCAACTTCCAAGTGTATGTGGGCTTTCTGTAGTTTTTGTTGTTATTGAAGCCTTAGTCTGTGGTGATCTGATAGGATGCATGGGATTATTTCAATCTTCTTGTATCTGTTGAGGCCTGTTTTGTGACTGATAATACAGTCAATTTTGGAGAACATACCATGAGGTACGGAGAAGACAGTATATCCTTTTGTTTTAGACCGAAATGTTCTATAGATATCTGTTAAATCCATTTAGTTCATAACTTCTCTTAGTTTCAGTGTGTCTCTGTTTAGTTTCTTTTTCCATATTCTGTCCATTGATGAAAGTGGGGTGTTGAAGTCTCCCACTATTATTGTGTGAGGTGCAATGTATGCTTTGAGCTTTAGTAAGCTTTCTTTCATGAATGTAGGTGCCCTTGCATTTGGAGCACAGATATTCAAGATTGAGAGTTCATCTTGGTGGATTTTTCCTTTGATAAAAATGAAATGTCCTTCCTTATCTTTTTTGAAACTTTGGTTGAAAGTCAATTTTATTTGATATTAGAATGGCTACTCCAACTTGTTTCTTGGCACCATTTGCTTGGAAAATCCAGTCTTTTACTCTGTCCTTGTTACTGAGGTGTGTTTCTTGTATCCAGCAAAATGCTGGACCCTCTTTAAGTGTCCAGTCTGTTAGTCTATGTCTTTTTATTGAGGAATTGAGTCCATTGATATTAAGAGATATTAAGGAATAATGATTGTGTTGGAATTTTTCATCTATTATCCTTTGTAGGGCTGGATTTGTGGAAAGATATTGTATAAATTTGGTTTTGTCATGGAATATCTTGGTTTCTCCATCTATGTTAATTGAAAGTTTGGAAATAGTAGCCTAGGCTGACTACTTTTTGAAACAGTTAAAACTAGTTTAGTCAGGCAAGTGTGGCTTATAGAGTCCCTTCAAAGTTCACAAGCAACACAGGGACTGTGCTGTAGTTTCTGGAACCTGGCTGTGTGAATTATCAATAGTTGCTTCACCAGTCTGTTCTTTAGGGTACTTGTGTATAAAATGGGCATGCATGTGGTCCTATCTCATGGGATTACTGTGAGAACAAATGGGCTGATGCTGGCAACACTGTATGGAGGAGGGAGGCAGGAAACAGTGGTACCCATGGCTTTCAGACTCTACCATCAGTGAGTGATGCCCTGTCTTCTGCCTCCTTTCCATCCCAGTCCTGTAGGCATCTTCCATCTGCTGTGAAACGTGTCCTGCACCAAGGAAAGGACTAACCCTACCTAAAGGGAACCTTCATGAGATGTAACTGAAGATGGGTTTGGTGATGGGGACCTGAAACCTTACCTGTTATTCCAGCACATACTTTCCAAACAGCATGGGCCAGTGGGATATTCTAACCTACTCAGTCTTAAACCCCACTGTACATGATAAACAGCAGGCTATGGGACAGAAATGCTGGAGCCTGCCCCCTCAGGCTCCTGCCGCATGCTAGAGATGTTTGCAGCAGAAATGACATTGAAGACTTGGATAGTTCTGTCTCTCCCTGCCCTGTCTGTGTGGTCTCAGTTTTCACCATTTGGAAGATTAAAAGCCAATGAGGAAACCGCATCCTGTCTCTTCAGCTTGCCCAAAATGCAGAAACCACACTGTCTTCTCAACCTATGGCCTCACTGTGATTGCAGTGGGCCGGTGGAATGAAACGTGAATTTTTGCAGCAGAGAGGTCACCAAACTCTTCTTTAGACCCCAACCTGTGCCGATAAGGGCCAGTCTCGTTTTATTGGTGGAGACTCATTTGAGATGTAAGCTCAGAAGGAAGTGGCTGCAAAGGCTTCTCCACTGCTCTGCCAGCCTTCCACAAAGGCAGAGCCCCTGGAGTTTGTTTTCCAGAAGTAGCTTTCTAAATATATCCCTGCTTCCGGCAAGGCAGGCAGCATGTGGGCCTGTGAGATCCAGAGCAGGCATTAAAGAGGGGGAAGCTGTCCTGTTTAGTGTGGGCCCCGGGACCATGATTGGTGGAGAGAAAAAGCAGGAAAGGAACCAGTTCCATTTATCATGCCTGGGGTTTATCTTACTAGCTACCACCCTCGGCCTGCTCTTGGGCCCCTGCCAGGCACGTGTAGAATTTGTGGAGACTGTTCTCCTAGTAGGGTGGAGCTGCTGATTAATACCAAGCAGAAAAACAGAGCCTTGTAGCAAATTGTGGGGTGGCAGGGGGGATTTTCAATGTCTCATCCTCTAAAATGCAGTGTTTGGGTGCGGCAAGTGTGGAAAGTAGAGACCTTTAGAACATTCCTCTACTTTGAGGCCCATGCCTGGGATTCTGGATTGCATGTTCTTAAAGACCCGCAGCTCCACTTGCAGTGTGTCTGTCTTGTTTGTCCTAGAATTGTGAAAATGCCTTTCCTGCTGACGACCTTTAGACAGATGTTCTTTAGGATTTCAAAACTATTTTTGCGCCGTTTCAGTCAATGAGTATTTATTGTGGTCTCACTGTGTGCCATCTGGGGACTCAACAGGGAGCAAATCCCTGCCCTCCAGGACCTTGCAGTCCAGTAGAACAGAATCAAAGGTACAAAGATGGACATGGGAGTGCCAGAGGGACACTGGAGGTCCAAGAAGCAGCTGAGGCAGTAGAGGACGATAGGGGCTGATCTTACTGTCTTAGCCAAACATAAAGGTCTCTGGGAAGACTGCTTCTGAGCAAGGACTGCAAAGTAGAGCCACACATGTTAGCCCCCCAGGAGAGGAGTTCCCAGTAATGGAAAGGTTCAGACAAGGACACCGACTCGGGGAGCCCAGAGATCATCAAATGTATGTGTAGCAAGAGTCCTCTGAGGAAAGGGACCAGCCTGACTCCATCCTTTCTTCTTCAGTTCCCCCACTTCCAATCCATCAACGAGCCCTGTTGGTCCTGTGCCAAAATGTCTGGAACTCACTGGCATTGTCTTTGCCCATGACCACTCTCATCAAACTCCTGCCCTCTCTTCTGCCTGGAATATTGCAAGAGCCTCCTAAGTAACTTCCCATAAATCCCAGCCACTCTTCCCTCCTGCTTAGAAGTCTCTAGGTGTTTGCAGTTGCCCTTTGAAAACAGTCCAACCTTCTTACTGTGGCTTTTGGGACCTTGTGGGATCAGTCCCAATTCTGACAATTTGGGCTTCAGCCACAAGGTCATGTCTTGGTTTGCTAGGACACAAAATGGTGTCAGTAGTGGAAGTGTGCTTCCTCAGAGCTTTAGGGACTCAAAGTCTTAGGTCACCATGTGAGGAGGATTAGTTTGCTCTAGAGAATGGTAGGGAGGATCTCCTCTCTCCTTGGTGTGTAGATGGGAGTCCTGCTGAGTGCTCTGTTGTCCTCCTCTGTAGATGTCTGTGTCCACCCTTAGAAGGACGTCTGTACTATTGATTTAGGGCACACTCAAATAACTTCATTTAACTTAATCTAACCTCCTAAGACTCTTGTTTCCAAACAGGATCACATTCTGAGGTCCTAGGGAATACCAATGCAGGGCATGACTTTGGAGTCACAATTTCATTCCATAATGGTTTTTCTTTGTTGCACATCCTAAGCTTTTTCCTATTTTAAGATGCCTAGCTTAAGATCTGCTGCCCTGTGGTAAGCACATAGCCAACCCCTTTGCCTTCAGGTCTTCAGAAATATCATCTCCTTAGGCAGGTCAACTGTGAATTGTTCCCCATCAAACCAACATACTGTTTCAGCCCATTTTTATTTATTTTATCATGGTGAAACTGATATATTAAATATTCATATCTGCAGTAAATGGGAATACCTTATGACCACAACCAAATAAAATACAGAACCCTTTCTCTCTCTCTCTCTCTCTCTCTCTCTCTCTCTCTCTCTCTCTCTCTCTCTCTCTCTCTCTGAGAAGCTCTCATCCAGATAGTTCCTCATCATACCACTATCCCAATATCCACCATCATTCTGTTTTCCCTGACTTGTATAAAATGAATTAGTTGGTACATCCTATGTGTCTGACTTCTCCAACTCAAGATTCTCCTATCTATTGTGTTACCAGTGTCTTGTTCTTTTCTATTACTGTTCTCCTTATAAATTCAATGCCATTTGCTTATCTTTTCCATCCTACTGTAGGAAATTTGGGTTGTTTTTCACTTTAGTGCTGGTATAAAATATACTTTCTGAGAATTTAGTTATATTGTAAACACATATTTCTCATCTGTTTCAGAAAACCCAAAAAAAAAAATTCTGGGTTGTAAAGTAGGTACATAGGTCTGACTTTTTTTCTAAACTGCAGACTTAGAAATCATCGAATCTTTCCCTCTTGTAGTAGTGGCTATTCAACCCTTTCTCTGTCTCACCAGCACTTATTGTTATTAGACTGTTTTATATAACTCATTCTACTGAATCTGAAATGATACAGTTTTCCCAGTTATTGATATTTCTGTGTATTGGACATTTTATAAATGTCCTTTGTTGGAAATATCTTTCAAGCGTGTTGTACCATCTTCAAGTTGGATATAGATTTATTCATTTTATAGATGTATTTGCATATCCTGAATATAGACTCTAATATTTTCTGCTGGTCAATGGTTTTATCTTTCCATTAGTGTATTCTTTTTTCAAAACTAGTTATTAATTTTGTTTGAAGACTTTAAGCTACAAAATGTTCCCCAAAGGCTAAAATGGTAGGACTAAGTTTGTGAAATAGTTTCCATAAGTCCTCTAAGGTCCTTAACAGAGCTATAATGTCCCTCAAATTTGTTCCCATGGGGTTTCAAAAGAAACTGAGGTCACATGGAGTTTTTACCCACTGCATAGGCAGCCTTGGTGTATGAGACTGGCACTGCTTTTGGAAAATGACATGAGGCCCAAAAAGTTGACTCTGAGATACATTCTGCTCTTCAGGGACCCAGGTCCAATTCCCAGAACCCACATGGCAATCCAGCTGTCTGTAACTCAAGGTTCCAGGGGATCAACTCCTTCTTCTGACTTCTGCAGGCATGAACACAGCACAACACTTGTACATGCAGGCAAAATATTGCAACACATAAAATAATAAAGTGAGCAAATAAAAAAGTTCTTTTAAAGAAAAGAAAACAATGTGATTAGATGTGGTGCTAGTCCAATGGGAGGGCACCACAAAAAATCAAAACAGGCCCCTGTGTTCAGGGAATAAAAGAATGGTTTAATTTCTCTATGGGTTGTGATCCACCATAAGAAATTTCATAATGAACCCAAACCTAAAATACATACATATTCTCTATACCAACAATTCCACTTGTGTAAATTTAATCTAGAGGTAAATTCGTGGCTGTATGCAAGTTTAATCACAAGAATATCCTTTAGAGTTTGCTATATGTAGTGAGATATCAGATCACAGAGTAGAGTATATTAACTATAAACTTAAAACTCCTATGATATAGTTATGAATTCTTTAAAATGATTTCTGATGAGTGCATATCTATTGACATATAATATTACATATAGTGCTTATATATGATAATATATAGACACATAAATGTGTATTTTTTGAGCCTTACATGGTGCCTGGAGATGGCTCTGCAGTTAAGGCACTTGCTTTTTCTGCCAAAGTAATTCCCACATCAAACTGGCATAAACCACCTGAACTCCATTTCAGAGGTTCCAACACCTTCTTCTGGCCTCTGAGGGGCTTTTGCATCATGCCCACATCCTCCACACATGCATACACATGCACATAAATAAAAATTAAACTTTTTAAACTTTATATATTGTATGCATTTACATACATATATATATTATTTTCTGTTTTAAAAATCAATAGTATATTCTGAAAGAGTGTCTAAACCAAAAGAACTATGCAAACAGCAATAATTTGTGACATCTCTAATCCTCTATTCATATTTTTCATATATGTGACATCATACTCAGCGGTCATGCTGGTTAGTTTTATGTCAAATTAGCACAAGCTAGTCATCTGGGAAAAGGGACTCTCAACTGAGACAGTAACTCCATAATATTGAGGTAGAGACGAGTCTACTTAGCATTTTATGAATTAGTGCTTGGTGTGGGCAAGCCCAGCTCACTGTGTGTGGTGACAGCTCTGGTCAGACGCTCCTGAATTACAACAAAAGCAGACTGAGCAGTCCATGAAGAGCAACCAATAAGTGTCTGTTATTCCTTCTCTGCTTTCGGTCCTCTCTCCAGGTTCCTAGCTCAAGGGCCTGACCTGACTTCCTTTGATGGTGGATAATGTGAAGTGTAAGCCAAACCAATCTTTTCCACCACAATTTGCTTTAGGTCATGATGTTTATCATAGCAAGAGAACCCCTGACTAAGATGTGGGCCTTTTTAAGTTCTCCTCACTTTCTCTCCTTCCCACTTGGCAGCTACTTCTGTTCCTCTCTAGAAAAAGCCTACTTAAAAAACCCTATCTTCCACAGCCTTCCTCTCTCAACTGTGCTGCCCACACTTCCTGTTCTCTATCACAGAAGCCAGAGGATTTGGTGTCAGAGTATGGCCCACTTAGAAGGGAAGGCTGTCGTGGGCAATATGTCATTATCTGATCTGTCGGGGTTGGCAGGTAGAGGTGCTGGGCAGGGGCAGTATGTTGGAAGTGCTCCAGCATTTATGACCTGTAACCTCTTCCATATACACAGAAACATCTGGAAGGACATACACGAAGGTCACAGTGTTAGCTACAGTCACCCTGGCAGATTGCAATGGGTTTCATTTTCTTTGTTTGGATCATCTCTGTGTTCTATTTTTATTATTATTAGTAGCAGTCATTCCTTCATTGCTTTTTTTCTCCTTTCAGAATTTCTATTGAGGCATATTTTGATTAACACACACACACACACACACACACACGCACACACACACACACACACTAGCTTCCCAGGATTTTTCACTAGGGAGTTGAGAAGTGAATGTGCTAACTTGCTGGTTAGTCTTAAAAATGTGTTCTCATTCCCAAATATGGCCCCAGACAGACTTGGCACCCAAGCCCACCATCAGTCAGTGGAGGGAGGCATTAATTTTGTTTATCTAAGCATAAGACATCATCAGTGAACCTAAGGTAAGAGAAGGGGCACGGGCCAGGTAAGCCAGTGGTCATGGTACCCCTCATCTGAAAATGGACACATCTGTTATATGACCTGAGGCTAAGCAGGGCCACATATGGGAGACTCCTCACATCACAGGTCCTCGAGCAATGGATACCCACTATATAGATTTCTCTCACTTAACGGCTGATCAATGGCTTCAGACATATAGCTCTGGATTGAGCTATGATGACAAATGCAGATGGAACCCCAGAGGAGGTCAGAACCCCTGAGGAGCATTGGGAACAGTTGATTGCTTATTGCCACATTGCTGCGAAGCACTTGTGCTTCTATGGTGACGCTTATATCTGAGATAATCCTAGTAATTTTTCCCTCTCTGTCCTTGCCTCAGAAGTCTATTCCTGCTGGCCAGAGCACACACCTATGAGATGGCAAAAGATCTGTTTGTGTGTACAGTGGGCAAGGGCTTTGTTTGAGTTTTCAGTGCCTTAGCTTTCTCATCTGTACAATAAAAATAATTATATGAGTTAATATTACACTAGGTTATCGTAAGAGTAAAAAGAGTCAATGTACACCAAGTTCTGGGAACAGTGCCTGGCACATAACCTTCCCACCACTGTCAGTTTATACTCTTACTCTTGTTATGCATCTCTCCTATAGGACAGTCCTTCAGGGTCAGGTCACAATTTTATTAACTGCTCTATTAGCACAGCCTAAAAAGCAACTAAGGCTGAAGGCAGCACCCGTCCCATTAAAACAAGAAGAAACACAGCCTCATTCTGCAGGCAGAGGTCTTGGAAGGTGCTTCCCTTCCTATGTGGACCTTAGATGACTCAAAGGACTGCTGTGTTGGGAGGGATGTGGCCTTCCCAGGACAGTTGGAATTCCAGAGACAGTGTCCTAGTTGGGGTTTCGGTGCTGTGATGGAACACCATGAGCAAGGCGTCTCAGGAGAAAGGGGCTTCTTGGCCTTACACTTCACAGCATTGTTCATCACTGAAGGAAGCCGGGGCAGGGACTGTGTCTACCTCCTGTAGCTAAGGTAGTGCTACCCCTCACTAACACGGTTCAAGGAGGCACCCTGCCCCACCCCCACCCCCCCACATTTCACAGCCCCACCAAGGATCTTAAGGAGGAGAGGGAGAGCACGGACCACTACTAAGACACGCACTCTTGCCCTGCCTAACACACAACTATAAATTCACACTATATATTTACTTTTCTGACTACAGATGCATAACAGCTCTGAACAGTGGTAAAATCAGAGCTCAGCTCACCTCAGTGACGTTAATCTCCCACCTGGAAGTGATCTGGCACCAAATATCCATTCTGTGTTAGGGAAAAATTGAAGATGGAGGGAGGAAGGCCGTGTGTGGGTAGCAACCAGCACTGGTGAGCCTGAGGCACAGTGGGATATGCCCATGACAACGCACCCACCTCCAGGCAACTTTGAGAAAATCATTTACCTGCCTTACAATGGAGCTTGAATCAAAGACCCTTAGGCTTTGAACTTCAATTCCAAATGTCCTCTGCATTATACAGAAATGTTCTTCTAGAAGTCGGATTCATTATCTAGAGGATCTCTCCAAGCAAAATCTTTGCTGGCTTTTAGAAAATCACTTCCCAGGCAATGATCAAAAGCCCTCAGTAACACGACATGCCCTCACATAAAAGGATAATTTTATGTCCTATCCCATGATCTGCCTTTGAATGTTAAAATAAAACAGTAATACTCGAAATTGCTTACTATAGTTGTTTGCTAATAAACTTAGTCTTAAGCTACATGGAGAGCCTAATTTTGATCTAGAACTACATACAGACAAGTTCTAACTTGGTGACAAGATTAGAAGAGATGACTAACTTCTTTTTCATGCTGCCTGTGTTTTCAATTTATTCACTAATGTATATGTACTAAGTTAATACTAACAAAAAGTAAAAATGCTTTTACAACACCATCCTCGTTAGGATTGCTATTGCTATGATATGTAGCACTATCATAGTGCTACTATGACCCAAAGCATTGGTGAAGAAACACTTAAACTTCCATATTTGAAGTCCATCACTGAAGGAAGTCAGGAACCTGAAGGCAGGAACTGAGGCAGAGGCCATGGAGGAGTGTGGCTTATTGACTTGATCACCATGGCTTATTCAGACTGCTCTCTTATAGAACCCATGACCACAAGCCCAGGGATGACGTCACATATAATGGACTTTGCCTTCCCACATCAATCACTAGTTAAGAAAATGCCCTATAGGCTTGTGTATAGCCTGATCTTATAGAAGCCTTTTCTTTTTTGTTTTTTAAGATTTATTTATTTACTTACACACACCAGAAGAGGGCACCAGATCCCTGTTGCAGATGATTGTGGGCCACCATGTGGTTGCTGGGATTTGAACTCAGGACCTCTGTTAGAGCAGTCAGTGCTCTTAACCACTGAGCCATCTCTCCAACCCATAGAAGCCTTTTCTTAATTGAGGTTTCCTCCCCTCCGATGACTTTAGCTTACGTCAGGTTGACATAGAACTATCCAGCACAAACATGAATATATCTGTGATCTTTGAGAGCATGACTTGCCTGTGTGAATGAATTCCCCACGGATTCCTTCCCACAGTGTTTATTTTATGCAGCCAAGTGCCTCATGTACACAGTGATTCAAGTTCACGAGCATCGCGGGCTAACAGCAGTGGCGGTGATGAGAGTGTGGATGATGGAGACTACCTTTGTTGTGTCTGTTCCTGTCGTACTGTTCTGAATCCTCCCAGAGACATTCACCAATTCCTTGTTCAACCCTCTGACAAGCAGTATGCCATCCTTTTACATATGACAAAGTGGAAAGGAAGCAGCTTTCCAAGGCTGGGACATCTTCAATGCCCTTCTCGGTGCATCTTTGATCTCTTGCCATAACAACTCCTTAATCACCTGAGCCATCCCTTGTCTCCTGCTTTTCGAATTCTGAGATTTGTGTGTGGCCAGCGTGACAGTGTGGCTTAGAACTGGTAAAGAATAAACACTCACAGGCGTCCCACACAACATAATACACGGTTTACTAAACATACCTTCATCAATAGGCAACCTAAGCTGACAGTCCATGTAGACTTCCCTGGGAGCTAATGGGATTCAGTTATCCACCCCACTCAGTTCTGTAGCTACTCCCTGGATAACAGGGGCAGCTGAAAGAGAATGTTCTAGATCAGTAGATCTCAACTTGAGCCAGCATCTGAATCTCCTGGCGTACTCATGAAAACAAGACACCGGGCCCCATTCAGAACTGTTCATTCATGCCACATTATACTTGTAGATCATCTGTATGTGAAAGGAAGATCATGTTGCTCCCTGTGATAAGTGGAATCAGGAAATCAGCAATTCCCTGACCAATGGCTGGTCCCAGGCTCAGTTAGAATGATTTGCCAGCCTTTGGGGTATAGGCTACTCGGTGCTCCAGATTCATATACCCAAAGGCATCAGAGATTTTGAGAATGCCATTAATTTAATCAGTGAAAGCCGTTTCTCATTATTATGCTAATTAGCAAGTCTGCCACACTGGTGTAGCTGTAGAGACCTGAAGACTACAACGTTTCCAGTAAAACCTAAGTTTGACTCCTGTCGGGGAATTCCTAGATAGAACACATTGGCTATGACTTGTTAGCACAGGCTGCTTGACGATCAGGCCCAGCGAATATTTTAGGATACAGGAAAGCACTTCATTAACAGATCATTCTGTTTGATCCCACAGACTGAGCCCGAGATCATAGAAGAGACCAACGTGGACAGAGTCCATGAGCCCCTGGGCTCGTAGAGCACGCAGATGAAGGGCCACTCGAGACCTCCACACTGAGCTCGCAGCCTTCCATCGAGCGAAGTCCGGCAACAGATGCACATGCTTCTGGAGGAAGCCTTCAGCCTGGCATCTGCTGGCCATGCGGGCCAAAGCCCGGCACCAGGGAGGCCTATGGCTCCACTCAGCACCTGCTATACTCAGAGGTGGTGACCAGTGCTCCAGGACCATGACCCCCAGGGCTGGAGTGCAGTGGGTGCCCACCTACCGACCAGAAATGTACCAATACAGCCTGCCCCGGCCGGTGAGTCTGTCCTACCATCTTTGGATTAGCGCTTCCCACTAGATTCCAACAGGGAACCCAGAGCAAGGATTCAGAATTTAGAAACAAGCAGTGCTGAGTCTTTTCTCACCCTTCACTCACGATCCACAGACAAACCTTGTTCTTAAGGGACAGGTTCCTGTGAAACCCTATGTGACACCCCAGCATATTTCCATTTCTGCTTTCTCTCCTGAAAGGGTTAACCCATTCTCCACTCACTAGTGGTTTCCCCGTTTTCAAACATGAACCCCAACTTAAATGTCCAAGAGCCCTGTGTGAAGGGCCTGTGTGTCAGGGTAACTTGACCAGGATTCCCACCTTGACCACTTTTCTGGTTTTGAAACTTCAGAAAGTTGCTTTAAGTTTCTGCAGGTAAATAAACAAACAGATAAGAACAACAAGCTACTTCCTGGTATGACGGAAGTCCCTCCTAAGTACACCAGAGTTAATACTGTTATGCACTGAAATGAACTGAGCATTGCTTGTATGCCACGCAGTCTGTGTAATGGGCCTCTGAGACAAATCCAGTGCTATTCGTCTCTCACAGAAGAGGGTGTCCAGTGCCCCAGAAGCTTAAGTTACAGACATTAGTGAGTTGCCATGTTGGTACTGAGAAGGGAACCTTCATCTTCCAAAAGAGCTTGCTCTTAACCACGGAGCCGTCTCTCCAGTCCAGAGCACTCAGCATGTTACTCATTTTAAAGTACACAGTTGCACGTATAGAACTTTACATTCTTGTGCAACTCTTCCAGGACTCTGCAGCTTGCCAACGGGACCCCTCTATTCATAAAAAGACAGTTCTTTTGTCTCCCTCATAGTCCCGGAAACCAACACTCTACCTCTGTCTACAAAGTAACCTTTGTCTTTATGGTTGGCTTATTTCACTTAGCGTAAACTTCAAGTTTTGTCCATGCAGCGGGCATCAGAAACCCTTTCTAAACTTTAAGGCGGAATAATACTCAAGTGTACACACACACTGTATCATCTTGTCTGCGACGCTGAAGGGGGCAGAGTTGTCTTCACTTTTGGGCCACATTAAGTTGTGGCAGTACTCACACAGATATAAAAATGTCCTCCAGTTCTTGCTTTCATTATTTTGGATATCTCTACCCATGAGAGGGGAGGACTGAGTCAAGCAGAATTCTGTTTTCTACTGACGTATTGTGTTCTGTAGTGGTGTACCATTTTCATTCTTCAACAAAGAATTTATTTCTTCACATCTCACTGATGCTTGTTACTTTCTGGTCTCTGCACAGTAGGTATCCTAATGAGTTTGAGGTAGGTCTCATTATTTTTTTTTTTGCATTCCTATAATGATACAATGTTACACCTTTTCCATGGTTTCGTTTGCCACTCACATGTCTTCTTAACATAATTTAAAATATATACTTTTGAGCAATGCTCAGGCATCAGGAATATAAATTTGTCATTGCCCTCAGAGAACTTTGATGAACATTGAAGCCCTGCATTCCTGGAAAATGTCAGCAACTCTAAGACCACTCAAGTCACATTCCCAAAAGACTGGATCTAAAGGATGGAAAATCTCAAGTGACTTTCATATATGCCATTATAAATGCTTCCCATGACAGCATTTATATTACAGTTCCAAGTTCACAGCGTTCTGATAATCGCAGAGGTTGGCACCTGCCCCATCGGGAGGAAAATTTCCTTCTAGAGATCTATGAACACCGCAATCTTAGCAATTTCTATACTCCTCCTAGGAGGCTGGCCTCTAGAAAAGGCCACTCATATCCATTCTGTTTTGATTGTCACCAACTTCAGTCTCATTGACTCATCTCCAGTCTCATTGTGAGGCTACCTGAACTTGACCCCCAAAAAGTGGAATGGCTCCCACCATCCAAATGGTCCTAGGAAGCAGTTCAGAGACTCAGAGTCTGCATATCGTGATGGTGATAAGGTTAGTTCCTGAAAAATTATTAGCACAGGTCTTGCACCTAGCTAACACCCTACACTTGTTAGCTGATGGTCAGTAGACTGCTTGGTATGGTACCAGCACATTAAATTACTTGACAATTTTCATTATTGTCCAAATAGTTTTCTGTGGTTTGGGCCTATAGTCTATGTCTCTTTTCAGCTTTCTGAGCCCACATCTCCTCTTGCTCTGTTAAGACAGTTTAAGACACACCCTTGATGCCTGATCTCAGACAAGGCTCAGGAGCCACTGGCTCCCCTAGCTGGCTGGAAGCTTTAATTCTAAGAACCCACAATAGCTCTGGGCCTCAGAGAAAAAAGCTTTGATGATCAGGTCAAATCCAATTGGTCACAAGTGAGAAGTTGCCATAGCCCCTTATACTCAGCTCAGTGAAGCCATTTACAAACATTGTGAGACACGTGATCCCTCAGGCAGCTCTTCTCTGTACTTAACACTGAGCAGGGCAAACCCATCAGAAAATGGGTGCGCTTCACAGGAATAAGGACTGGCACATAAACCAACCTGAGGGCAAACCATCCAACTAGAATGCACTAAAAAGCATCTCTTCAAATGTCAAGGTTTCCTCCTCTGCCCAGTGCATAGAAGACTCTGTCTTCACAGAAGGAGAAAATAGTCAACAGATGCAGTGGAGGTGATGATGCTTAACTCAAGACCTTGCAGAGCCCCTGTCTGTGATAATGTGAAAATCAATGGGGAAAACAGTGATTTAGCAAGATAACCGTGATTACCTTTTGTCTTGTGTGTGTGTGTGTGTGTGTGTGTGTGTGAGAGAGAGAGAGAGAGAGAGAGAGAGAGAGCGCTCTCCAGACTCTGCCGGGGGATAATTGGGAGCTGCTGTTCTTAATGTGCCAGGCCAGCCTCGTGGCATTTGCATCATGGGAAAGGTTACTGCTGGGCATCTTGGGATTTCTGCAGTGCAGTTTAGGAAGCTTTGATCATATTTTTACCTCTTGAATCTATAAAGAAATTGGACTCGACACCTAATGACCAATCCAATTTTGCTAGTAGCCATAATGGGTCTATGCCAAGTGGAATGAAAATACCCTACAACTTTCCTGCTGCTGAGAGAGTAAGGATTCTTAAAAGGCATCAGAGTTGAAGCACTTTCCCACTAGACGCTTCCCAGAATTAACAGCAGTAATAACAATAACACTTGCCATCTACTGAGCTCCATTGTTGAATGACACTGATGTAAGTGCTGTGTGACATGCTCTCCCTAGTACATCCACCCTCCTGTGACACTGCTATCCTTCACCCCAACTACTCAGTTAGGGAAACAGGCTTGAAAACTAAAGAAACTTGTCCAGTTTCTAGCAGTTACCCCTTGATGTCCACAGGGCATAGGTTCAAGGACTCTCAGGAAGCAGCAAAACCCCTCAATACTCAATTCTCAAGTTCCTCATGGGCCTCATTTGCATATGTGCCTACACACATGCTCCGATGGCATCTCTAGGTTACTTAGAAAGACATAACTCAGATACTATGGGATAGCTGTCATCTCAGTGTTTGGGGAATAAGTGTAAGAAACGTCTGTGTGTGCTCAGTACAGACTCAGTTTTCTTTTTGAGGCCATTCCATCTGCAGACATTTGAATCCCCAGTTGTGGAATCCATGGACCCAGAAGCCAAATGAGCAGTTCTTAATGGCAGAAATGTCAAACCCTAGTGATGTGTCACACTCACGCCCACGTGCTTTCTGTCCTCTGATTAGATGTGAACTGTAGGGATGTCTGTCCTTCCAGCTCTAATGAAAATGCAAATATCTACACGCTTGGTGTATGTTCTCCCTCATAAGGAAGCTGACTTGGTTCATGAGGAGCTTTTTCTATTCCTGTCACTGGCCTAATAATGGAGACAAGTAAGTGGATTTGACAAGCTTGTGTTCCTCCTCCCCCTTAGAAACAGAAAAGCCCTCTCCCAAACCTTTAATAATAAAACCATGCCAACATTTCAGGCATGTTTATAGCCACAGCACCTGGATTCCCAACCTATCACATTGCTCCTATTTCTCCAAATAAATTTTGAATCTGTCCTGAGCTTCCATCTGGCCAGGTGGGTAAGGAACCGGGAGATGGTCCCACCAGTCACTGCTGATCGTGCACTGTGACGCTCTCGGGATCATTGAAGGCAGGATCACTGCCGTACTGACCGAGCCTCTCTGCCCTTGCTTGTCCCTAGGCCCTGCCCCTGAAAGCTAGGGGCAGAGCCTTTGATGTTTGACTAAAGCGTGCTCCACTAGACTTAGGAACGTCACTAGTCACTGGATCCACAGGAGGGCACTGCATGGGAAGAGAAGAGAACGCTGAAGGACGCCTCTCCCCTGCCCACTGTATTAGATTTACCCTCATGTCGCTCTGTCACTGGCCAAGTGCCTGAGTGAGCAGCCTGAAGGATAAAACTGAGTCTAGCCCATGTTTCAGAGTCTGGCCCACGTTTTGAGGAAAGAGGAGACTAGAGATAAGATACCCCAGGGATCCGCCCTCAGCAACCTGCTTCCTTCAAGCCCAGCCTACCTCCTAAAGGTTCCATAACCTCTCCCTTTACATACTGAGTACCTATTATTTCAGAGCAAGCTAGAAAAAGCTTTAGAACAGCTTTGAGGAGCTGGAGAGAACTCATGGTTAGGGAGTGACTGATGCTCTTCCAGAGGAACCGATGTCCTCTTCTTGATTCATTGGGCACGTGGCTTACCTGGGGCATATAACACACAATACATATGCACACATACATGTGGAATTTTAAAAATTTTTGAAACAGCTTTGAAATCAGGGTACGACTCTATTCTCTTCTATGCCTAATGAGACAGAAGGCAGGAGATGGTAATGTGCCTCAGGCCAAGCAGCTGTGAAGGGCCAGTTAAGAACCAATCTCAGGTTTAAAGCCAGAGGACACTCTGTACTGCCCTCCCCAGCTCTGAATTACAGACAGTGTGCTTAAATCAGCTCGGTGATTTTTGACCAGTCAGTTGACCTATCTGAAGCGCCAGTATTCTCACATACTGAAATAAGGACCGTGGTCTCATCCTTTCTCTCTTTGTGGCAGTCAGTGCGAGCTATGGACAATGCTCATCCGTCCATAGCTCTCAGGCAGTGTTCCAGCCATTCCTCTCGTTGTCTGATAGAGCAAGATGAACAATGTGCTCTGTCCTCCTTGGAGTTAGATCTTAATCATCAAGTCCCTATCTTCAAATAATTCAGAACTATCTTTCTAGAAGACTCAATCTGGACAAAAGTTGCCTGTAGCTGTGTATTAAGGGGTGGATGCTTTTCTCCATTACTGAGCTTGGGCAATGCTTTCTGCTGTAGTTTAGACCTGAGCTGTCCCCAGGCCATGGTACTGTTGAGAAGGACAGAGTCTTTAAGAGGTGAGGCCTAGTTGGGGAGGGTTATATTCTGATCACTGGACTGTGCCCTTAAAAGTGTTGCTTGGAACCCCCACCAAGACCCTTGGGGTGGGAGTAGGAAGGCGAGAGTCAATGACACAGATTCAGGGAGTTGGGCAAGTGGCAAAGGCAGACTAGTTTATTACAGGACCTGTGCCTCCCAGTTTATACCCCACCTCCCAGCATCTCATTGGCGCTCAAGTACCCAGCTACAGTGCTGTCTTTTTTCTCACTGTCTCCCTCCGTGCCTGGTCCAGCATCTGCAGTCTCTAGCTGTGCTGGCAGATTCTACATTGGCACAGGGAGGAAGCATCAGCAGCACATAGTCCAGCATTGCTCCTGGGCCTGCTTGGCTGCTTCTCCTACATAAAAGGAGTGATGGGAACCCCAGATCTCTTTCTCTTTCCATCCCAGGCCATGGGACACCTCCTGTGACTCAGTACCATTAAGACCAATGCGATTGGACCAACCAATCATATTCTGAGGCATCTAAATCTCCAAGTCAAAACATAAAAGGAAAAACATAAAAGGAGGCCCCTGCTTCTCTGTGTTCACTGACAGAGATTGCTAGGGAAGGTGGCTCCCTCTGATCCTTCACCCCAACCCAGGTGGGCCTGAAACATCACCTTCATTCTTTCCACATTATAATCAAATTTCTGAGTCTAAAGGTTCCCCTATTTAGTTACACGCAGCCATGGAGATCTGAGACCCATTTATAAAGGTTTCCTTCAGTTCTCAGTCTCCAGCCTTTCCTGTCTAGAGAAAAGGACCCCTCCAAGCCCCTAAACACAAAAGATGTATTCTTAGATGTCAAACTGAGTGCAACAAGCTTGATTATGGAGTTAGGAACTTGGAGGCCATCCATGTTTTGAATAACAGCTTCTAGTAGCGAAGGAGAAGTGGATCCCATCACATAAGACCTAATACATGGTGTACCCAGAAATAATAAATGCATGGACCCAGGAAGGAAACCGTGATGGGAGACAGGACATGCAGAACCTCTGTACTTACATAAGGAAGTGTAGCAAGATTTTTCTTATCCCATGCACACATGACAATGGCCGCCTCTGCTGTTTATGTGACTACCAAAGTTCTAAGGACATAGAGCCCAAGAGTGTGGGGTCTGTTCTCCTGTGTAGTTGTGTGCTTCAATCCCGAAGATGCCTACAATAAAGGGAACTCCTTCAATGCTCAGCAGAGGTGCAGGACTTTTATCAAATCATTTAGTGATTTACTATGAGACAGACAGCGGAGGAAGCATTTTCCTGCCTGGCAAACTGTGTTGGGCGCAGAATAAGCCTCCCAAGAGCCAGAGATAAAAACAGAGGTCTGCCCTCTTTTCTGAATAGCATCAGAGACCAGGAGAGGCAGGGGTTGCTCACCCTTTTATTTGGGGAAGGGAGCACTTCACTTGTAGAGTTGTTGAGAATCACGGAAGGTTCGGCTGGGAAGACATCCAGGACAATGGCTTTCAATCCGGATAAAACCGGGAGTTGTAGAATAAGGGAATGGTCAAATCAGATAAGCTGCTTTTGTGTACATCTTAAGGTCTCTCAAAATGGCTTCACAGCTATTGAAGGTGGCCCAGTGGATAGAGCACTTGCTGTGTTCAGTGGGAGACTCTGCCCAAGAAGATTAAGTGGGAGCAATGTAGTAAGTCACCCAAAACCATTCTCCCACTGCCCTCAGCACCTAGACTTACATGTCAGGCCTGTTCACCCCAACTCCACACATCTTCTTGTAGTTTCGATTTTCTCTCTTCCTTCCTTCCTTTCTTTCTCACAATTTATTCTTACTAAGTTCCTCAGTTCTAGTTCCAAGTTTCTTAATTCTCCTCATATTGATGCACACTTTAATTCCCTGACAACTGAGTGCTTTATCTCAAGAACCCTGTTTTACATCTGAAAATTGTTGGGTTTTTTGTTTTTTTGTTTTTTGTTTTTTGTTTTTTGTTTTTTTGAGTATGTTCTACCATTCCTAGTGACAACCCAATTTTGTCAGTTAATACTTTTTTTTTAAAGGTATCCTTATTTTAAATTATGTGATATGGGTTATGTGAGAACCTGGATTTGTTAAAATTATGAGTGGGATTCCCGTAGGGCCAGAAAAGGGTATTAGGGCTGAAGTACAGGCAGTTGGGAGCTGCCCAATATGGGTGCTAGGAACTGAACTTGGAGCCGATGGATAGTTTGTGTCCTTAACCACTGAGCTATCAGGCCAGGTCAATTAACGCTTTAAGAGCATTTGTTACAATGTTATTTTTTGGTTTATATCTGAAGAGCTGAAACTTGAAAGTGTTTAAAGGTCTGTGTCTGCATCTTTGGTACTGACTTTCATTCTACCCTTCTGGTCTACTTCATAAGCTCCTGTTTGTAGTACGAGCTCCTACTTAATTTTTAATTGTGCTACTCCTGTGAGCCTACTTTGGGGAAACTCCACTCCAAAGAGAATTTCCAGGTGTTTCCATCTGGGCCTTGGGACCTCACCAGTTCTGCCCCCAAGAAGACGTCAAGGCTTGCCAGGCACTGGACATCTCAGGCACAGCTGCCTCTGCTTGCCCCGTGCAGAGGCCTGATCTCACAATCGGACTTCGGCTGCCCGCTTTGTCTCCTTGGCAATCACATCTTTTGCATTTGCTTCTTGCTCACTTTTTCTGCATCTGGTGTCAGCTCACAGTTTCATTTTAGTTTGCTGAGATGAGGGGCGGGAGGACGCCAGGGTTGTCCTTAGAGATTTCCCTTACAGCTCACAATTTTCACGGTGCATTTAAAAGGTGTGTTTTCTCTACGGCCTCACTGCTGTTACCTGGGTTAGCCCTGACAGGTAGGCTGTTTGCTTGTAGTGCTAGAGGAAGGCGGGGACCTCTTTCAGCTCAAAGAGTCCTACTTATTGGGTCCCCTTGCTGCAGCATTTTATCCTGAAGCTTGGGGGTTTAAAGGCCTGGTATGTTCTGTGAGAGTCTAGCTGGAAAGCACACTGCCCTAAAAAGACAATTTGGGCTTTGTCTAGCCCAAGAGCATCTCTAGATTTTTCTCTCACTACAGTAGGCCTTGGCCTGAGCCTCTCTGATCATGTCTTTCTTTTAGCCCCTCATATGCTGATTAAAGTCTTTGCTTTGCTGATGGTGCCCATCCCTTATCTGTGAAAGGTGCTTTTGTATGTTGCAAAGTCCGTGCCCACACACGCCCTTGCCAAGCTTCTCAGTAGCCCTTTAAGAGCAGCATCAATGTCTCCGCTTCAAAAGAGAACATTGAAATCCACAGAAGCCACCAGACGTACCTAGGAGTTTAAAGTGCGTTCATCAGATCCTCCTGCCCCCAAATCCATTCCTTTCCCACATTAAGCCTGCGTTCCATGAGAGAGGAAGCCACCGCCAATGAGTCATTCATTCCTCTTCCACTCTATCATTTATTGATCTTCTCCTATGTATCGGTCAATATTCCAGGCATGATATTACTGACAACAGAACCTTGCCCTTAAAACCTCAGATTACAGTCTAGCTGGCAGCAGATAATAAACAAGCAAGCAGCCATATAATTTAGCCAGAGAGTAGTCATTTCCTTAGACTTCTAGGGGATTATGGGACAGGATGGACGGTGTGAAGGAAGGAGCTAAGGGCAGAACCAGGAGAAACTCCTGCAGTACGGAGAAGCAGCCTGTGACAACACTGTGTTTTGTGTTGTGTTCTAAGGCTCTGAGGGGCTCTGAGACTGCAGGGGTCTGTGCAAATGAGAGATGATTGATGAGATTGCGTGTGATGAGATGGGGGACTGCCGTGAGGAAGAAAGCAGAGTTTGGCCTTTGGAAGTGTACTTCCTCCTTAAAGAAGCTATGTGCTCCGTGAATTAGGTTTTAACAACTCTCTTATTTGCTTGTCTCTTCACAGGCTTACAGATTCTCCCAGCTTCCTGAAATGGTCATGGGCAGTCCCCCGCCCCCTGTTCCTCCCCGGACAGGCCCTGTGGCAGTGGCTTCCCTCAGGCGGTAACATAGTCCTCTCTTGGCTTTGTTAGGGATATTTGTAAAATATTTGAATCCCCCTCCCCTGGGCTGTTGACTCCTGTGCACGCCACACCAGTAACCTCAAGTGAGTTTATTGGTTCCTGCCCCTCTTCAAGAAGGTCCTGTGTGGCTGGAACACAGAGGAATCATGGAGGAAGTAGAGACCACTGCACACTGAGCAATTTGCATGCCTTTCTAAATAGAAGGTTCCTGAGACCTCACAGTCAAAATCACCCTGGACCTTGATTGTGCATACCCTAACCGTGAAGATATGAAAATAACAGGCGTGGCTGCTTCCTGCTGTGTTTGCATACCCACAATTCCCTTTGTTACTCACTGGGCAGTGTCTTGGGGGCCAGGGAGTAGGTCTAGGCACCGGTTCCCAGCCTCGACTTTATGGAGAGAAAGGTTGAAGTCATGCATCTCAATATGAGGCATTTGCTGGCTCTCCTGTTTGATACGGATGCAGCTAGCACACGTCGTTAATGAAGTGGGACAAGAAATAGACAAGCCAGGAGCTCTGGGGAAGGAAGGACTAATTCTGATGGCCAGGGAGAAGATGACCCTGCCATGGGGAATGCATAGGTCACTGTCCTGGCGCTGACCTATAACATACAAGTCAGCCCATGTGTGGGACTCAAGCGTGTACTTTGTGAGGTTCTTTGTTTTGTTTTGTTTTTTAATAAGTGAGTTTCCCTAGAAAAAGATGGTGTTTTCGGCTCTGATGGTTCAGTGTCCAGCTGGCTTGTCATCGCCCCTGGAGGCCAATGGCAGCCTGGGTGTGTGGTAAGAAGCTGACCTGCCGAAGGTCTGCCATGTGGCTCCGTGCAGAGTGCCTTGCCTCTCGAGGTCCTGATTAGCCCCTGATCTGTAAACTCTGTGGGATTTCTCAGGAAGGGCCCTCAGCAGAGTGTATGGGGCAGGATCCGGAAGCTTCTCTGAGAAGGTCTGGAGCAGGATTGTGGGAGCAAACAGGCAGGGAAGAAGTAAAGACACCAACACTGGCTCTCCCGCCCAGCAGTGTTGCCAGATCTCCCTAGCCTCCCTAAGGAAGCACAGGGCTGGGATGGCAGTGGAGGGGGCTGAGCTATTATTCCCATTAGTTCCAGATCAGAGGTGCTTTGTGGCGGGTTTGCTAATAGCCATCATCTGTCTATCTATCCATTGCTCCTGCCAATCCCCCACCCCCACCTCCTGCACCATCCACCATCCTCACCAACACGAGGATGTCACTTCCCTTCCCAGAGCATTAGACCAGGAATACACTTTAGAGGCAAAGCTGTCCATCTCATTGGCTACTGCTGATGTCATCACCTCCTAGGTCTACTGTCCCCAGCTAATACCCAGAACTAATTGCCTTTCTGCTTTTACATGGAAATTAAATATTCTACTACCCAGAACCATCCTTAGAGAACTAACCTCAAACAGGGGGAGAAAAAAAAAACACCAAGCCCTACTGCAGGTTGGGGAGCCTCCAGCCATGCTGACACCACCAGCAATCCTTTTGCTAATTGGGGCAAATCAGTCCCAGGACTTCATGAGGATGGGGCTGGAAGGCATTAGGCTACTTCTAAGTGCGATGTGACCATTTGATGCCTCAGGCATGCTCACACAGCCCCTCCACCCTGCCCAGGTCCACCTCAGACATCGGCAGCAAGACCCGGATGGCGGAGTCCACAGGACCTGAGCCCACACAGTTGCATGACAGTGCCTCCTTTGCCCAGGTGTCCAGAGGTCCTGTGTCCGTGACGCAGCTGGATCAGTCGGCGTTAAATTACTCAGGTGAGCCAGAAGAGAAAACCTCCTTCCCTGTGCTGAATCCTCCCAGTCCACACAAACCCCACCATCAGGAACCAGAGTCCTCTGACCTCACTGGCATCAACCAAAGGAGATACTAGTTCTTACTTCTCAAAGGAAGGAAGGAAGGAAGGAAGGAAGGAAGGAAGGAAGGAAGGAAGGAAGGAAGGAAGGAAGGAAGGAAGGAAGGAAGAAAAGGCTGAAACTAGGCAAAATACCCAATTATGCAAAAGTCAAAGTAGTGTTACTATGTCATTGTATTTAAGATTGTCTTAGGGTTTTGCTGCTATGAACAGAGGCCATGACCAAGGCAACTCTCATAAGAACAACATGCAATTGAGGCTGGCTTACAGGCTCAGAGGTTCAGTCCATTATCATTAAGGCAGGAACATGGCAGCACCCAGGTAGGCATAGTACAGGCAGAGCTGAGAGTTCTACATCTTCATCTGGAGGCTGCTAGCAGAATACTGGCTTCCAGAAAGCTAGAATGAGGGTCTTAAAGCCCACACCCACAGTGACACACCTACTCCAACAGGGCCATGCCTTCTAATAGTGCCACTCCCTGGGCTGAGCATATACACACCATCACAAAGGTTTCTGTTTATTTTACCTTCACAGCTGACACACATAGCCATCCTTCCCCAAGGTGACCATCACCCTCCGGCTATAAGTTTTAGATCTATGCAATGTTATGTACATTTTCACAAATCACATGCTACACGTTTCTTTCTACACCATTGTCTTAACTCAGTAGCTTTGTAGGGCTTCTCCAGAGGCTGTATAAGGAGAAGTTAGCCACTCATTTCCACTTTTATGCTGGAGTCCTGTGACATGATCTGCAGCAGTTCATCCTTTTGATGGACAGAAGGGTCATTTCCAGGTTATTGGGGTTTTTTGTTGTTGTTTTGGGTTTTGTTTTTTTGTTTGTTTGTTTGTTTGTTTCGGTTTTTTGTTTTTGTTTTTGTTTTCTTTTTTGTTTTTGTTTTGTTTTGTTTTGTTTGTCACTGACAGACAATGCCAAAATGGAACTGGAGGTTTGCACATGCCCTAGTTTGTATGTGACCTGGTTGGATTTTTATTGTATTCATGCCATACCCTCATGGCTAAACCTGCCAGCACCAGTTGCCAACACTGTGGTTTCCAGGAATTCCTCTGGTCAAATCCATTCCTTCTGATTGCCTTTGCTGAATCTTTAAAACCATATGTCCTCCCAGGAAGAAAGCACCTGCACCCAAGGTGTGATTCCCTCTAGACAAGGTCAAGGCTACTGGGATAAGATGAGGGAGTGGATGGGTGCTCTCTAGAGGGAGTCAGACCTTCAAAGCCTAGAAAGCCGGGATCTCAGCCACAGCAGATGATGCCATGTTGAGTAGGCAGGTGATGGGGGCCGACTGAAGCCCCCCACTTCCTCCACAATGGCCTGTGCATCCCCTAGCCTGGACCAGTGTCAGAGTCCTACCTACATTTCCAGCTTCCCAAGGCAGGCTTCGTGGGAAAGAGGCCAGCTGGACTCTCTACTTCCTCTGAGGGGATTGCAGGGAGAGCAAAAGGAGGCACTGCTAGCCCATGAAGCATCTCACGAAGTAGAGAAACAGTAGATGCAGCCCCCACCCGGTACAAAGAGAACACAGCCTGGACCTCAGCCCCTCTTGGCCTGTACCAAATACCCTGAGTAGGGAGCCACCTGCTCCCCTTGGCAGTCACAGAACCCTTAGAAGAGCTCCAGTAAGGAAAGCCAGGTACCCTCCACGTTAGTCACCCTCCCCGCTGAGGCACTGTGTAGAATCTCAGCCCCTGGAGCCAGGGCTCTGCTCCGCATTAGGTGGAGGCCCTGTGGCCTGAGTCTTCTCTGCCTTATATGGAGCCGCTTGGAAATTATAGCCCAGAACATGAATCTCACGTCAGGCCTGATTCACTGAGGCAGCCAGGTGTCTGTGAAACGGGGTCTACTTGGTTCTTGTTGGGTAGGGGTCTGGATCCAGAGTCCAGCTTCTCCTGACCTTCAGCCACTTCCTCTGTGCAGGTAACACGGTGCCAGCGGTGTTTGCCATCCCAGCTGCCAACAGACCCGGCTTCACCGGCTACTTCATCCCAACTCCACCCTCATCCTACAGGAGCCAGGCCTGGATGTCCTATGCAGGAGAGAGTGAGCTCCCTAGCCAATGGGCTGATTCGGTGAGACCCTTGTGATGCTCTCATAAAACGCCCCTTGTTAGGCACAGCTTGGGGAGATAATGAGATGAAAGGCAAAGATCAGCGTCTGGTTCCCTCGGGGCCCCTCTCACCACGCTGGTGGATGAAGTGAGGATCTTAAAGGAGGTGGTGTGGTAAGGCATGTGACCTCGATGGAGGAGTCTGAACTTGTCTTCTGGCAGACATTCAACCTTCCTAACAGGGTGGCTTTAACCAAGTAAGTTTTACAGTAGTAACTACCATGTGTTTAGTGTTTTTGTGTCAGACCCCATGTTAGATGTTTCATTACACTGTCCTGTTTAATCTTCACGACAATTTGATCAAGTGAGTTTTGTGATCCCCATGACTACTCCCATTTTGCAGATAAGGAAACTGAGGCTTTAGTCGTGTGATATATAGCATGTAAGGCCACGCATCTAGAAAAGAGCGAAGACCAGAGTCGTAATTCACTTTGAAGTGTTTATTAACTTGTTTCTTTCAGTTGTCACATTCTATAAAAGTTTAGATCAAATGTCAGCAAATGAAGCCTCAGGAACCCTGAAACCACTGTATGGTAGATCCCAAGACTTCCTGCTTGACTTCTACCTAAGGCTTTGTTTGTCCTGGTCATTTGATATCTCCCTTCAGTCCACGCAGGAATGTGACACAAGAATTCCCTTCAATCCATATAGGAATGTGAGAACTGCCTTTGGAGTTATCAGACGTGGCCATGCAAAAAAATAAAAAGATACGAAAGCAGAACCACCTATGCTGTCCTTGGTTCCTAAGCTCACCTGGTATAGACTGGGAAGGCTACTCCCCCAGCTGAACTCCACAGTCCCTGCATGCTTTGGTCACTTTCAACATTGGCCTCTGCATGCTTTGGAATACATTCCTACCATTGGGAAACACCTTGACACTGAACTCTGACAATATCTTTGTCCAAAGCCCTGGGATCATCATACCCTGCAGCAGGTAGTTACATCAAGTTTCAACTGTTGTTGATCCTATGTGTATAAACCTTCCTATTGACCAAAGCTTACATCTTTGGTTTCTAAAATATAAAAATACTTGCCACATTGTATAGAGAGTATTTCTGAAATGAATGTTCTCTATTCCTTCTCCCACCTCTAAAAGATTTTAGAACCTTCTGAAAAATCACCACTAGCTGAAGATCAAGTTCGAATACACAAGCCTGTGAAGTACAGTTTACATTCAGGATCACAACATAGGCTTAACAGGAGCTTGTGCTGTGATCGATTGATGATGTCTGTCAAGGAGTAGTATTTGCTGTCCTGGATTTCGGACAGCAAAGCGTAATAATGCTAGCCTACAAAAAGCCTTAGTTTCTCATCTTCTCCATTCCTGAGACTACTCCAGTTGGGCTGTCCCTTGCTGATTCTAACCACTAGTATGAAGGCTTGATGTCACAGAAGGGGTTGTGTATTGACTCTCTGTACTCTGGTTCATGCAGTTAGCTAAATGTGAAATGTTAGCAGCTTCCTCCCCACACATTTGGCACCTATTGGCCACCCTTCGGTGATTTCTTAACTGTGCCTAGAACCCCAGGCTCTGGGAGAATTATACTAGGCATAATTGTGAGCATGGGACAAGCAGAGAGAAAGTTGGGGGAGGGGTGGAAGGAGCCTGCCTTCACAAAACTGATAGACTGAGACAGGTGGTGATGGCCCCAGGAGGAATGTCCACCACACCAGAGAACTACATGGAAACACTTGGCTGGTGTCAGGCTGGGAAAAGTCCCAGAAAGAATGGAAACTTGAGCTGTGACCTTAAAGACTTCCTGTATTCTGACCTTGGTACTTGGTCAGTTCCAGTCACCCATATATTCTTAGCTCTTGTGGCTGGATAAGTGGGACAGTCCAAACCTGGACTCCCTCCATAGTGTGGGGGCAACCTTCCAGTCCGTGTGTGCAAAGACAATAGCATCTCTTTGTCCCACTCCCTTTTTATTTATTTACAAAGTCCTGTGGTGAAATTTAAATCCCAAACTCAAACGTAAGGCATCAGTGCAATTATTTCCTTTGAGTGGGTCCTCTTGGCCTCACCTGGGCCACTGAAGCAGCCTCAGAGCCCATTTCTGCCAGATCCACCCAGACCTTGGCTTCTCTTCTGCTGACACCCATGAAGGCTTCCCAGCCCATGGTCTCAGAAACCTACCCTCTCAAGAGGGACCGTCAGAGTAAGCCAGCCTCCTGCCATGCACTCTCCTATCCAAAATGTCTGAATGTTTGCGTCCTCTTCGTGATTCTTGTTCTAAATTCCACAATGCCATGGTGATGTCTTTAGTAGGTAGGTCTTGGGGAGGTGGTTGGTTTGTGAGGAGAGACACTTGAGAATAGGATAAATGTTCTTATAGAGGAAGTCTCCATATAGCTCCCTGCTGCTTCTGTCACGTGGGTGACAGGAAAAGGCAGTAGTTAAGAAAGAAGCCTCTCCCCAGACACTGGAGTCCCCAGCCTTCCTGAGTATACGAAGTAACTGTTCTTTACAAGTTCCCTAGCCGGTGATGTTTCGTTAGAGTAGGCTGAAGAGATTAAGACAGCTATCATGTTCTGTCCTCTCTAATGACCCCAGATGAGCATGTTTGTTAATGGGGAAGGAGGCCAGCTATGGTGGTGCATGTCTGTAATCCTGGAAGTCAGGAGACATCTGTGAAGACCACTAAGGCCAGCATGCTGCACCGTGAGTGGGACAGCATGATGCCTGCATGGTCATCAGGCCCACGACAGAGATCCAGCCTTTACTTCTCACAAGTGTGTCCAAGGCAGTGGGTAGATGCTTTAAAGAAGCTCTGTGGGCTAGCATTCACTTGCTTTTAGATAGGACACCTTAGGGACATAATTCCCACTCAGCCCACCCCTCACCTCTGTACCCCTTTGCTCTTGTTTTCCCATCTGTCTGGCCTTCCTACCCAGCCTCTTGAACCCAGAAACATTTTCCCTGCACGTTTTCTGTGCCTGCCCCATGGCACCGTGCACAGCATGCCCCACTGTGTCCTCTGTACTCATTTATCCAGCGTTCCAGCCAGAATCCAGGGATATGAAGGTCTTTGTAGACCATTCCACATAAGGTACTGTTTCTATGGGCAAGACATTCCAGGATTCGACATCTTTTGTTTGCCTCACTCTTAGAGATTTCCATACGGTTAGGTAAAGAATGATGTGTCTCCACTTGCAATGAAAGGAGTTTTGTTTATTTTTTCAACAATGTGATAGTGTACCCATATCAAAAACACCGTAGTGCACGAATTAATTCTCTGTGCTTGGGGCCAGGTACACCTGTGTAGAGTATGTCATTGTGGCATAGTGGCCACTTCCTTAGATGGCCATGTCCTTTGCTTTATTGTTGTCACCTATGAAATGAGGATAATGATGCCTATCGGCAGATTGCTGCTTGCAGAACTAAATGAGATACTGTGTGAAAACCATTAGGGCTCAATGGATATTAGCCATTGTTATTAGTAAAAACTACAGCACTTCTGTTTACTCAGTTGTGCTTATACTAAAAAGAAAGCTGTGGTCATTCAACTGTGAGCTCTGGTATATTCTTAATGTTTTTGGCAAGGTTGAAAGACATCTATTTAATTTATCCAGATATTGTACTTAGTGGATCCAAGGCTATTAGCTGTTTGCTAAAGAAACTGACTGCAGGTTTGGATGGTTATAGCCCATGATTACAGTTCTACTTTAAATCTCTTTTCTTGACCTCAGTTACTTCCTGCTTCTGATATTGAGTGTATCTTATGCCTTGAGCTTCCTCCTAACCTGAGTCTTCTCTTCTCTCCCAACCTCTTGTTCAGGTCCCTCTTCCTGGGTACATTGAGGCCTACCCCCGGTCACGTTATCAACAGAGCTCCCCCTCCAGGCTCCCTCGCCAGTATAGCCAGCCAACCAACCTTCACCCCAGCCTAGAGCAGGCTCCTGTCCCCTCTGCAGCGGCCTCACAGCAAAGCCTGACAGAAAATGAGCCTCCAGACACTCCGTTGACTAACATCTCCACTGCGGCCCTTGTGAAGGCTATCCGAGAGGAAGTAGCCAAGTTGGCCAAGAAGCAGACAGATATGTTTGAGTTCCAGGTCTAATGCCTCAACTCTGAGGGGATCTTCCCTTAAAGACTGTGAGGCAGCCAACAGGCTTTGGGTTTCTCTCCCCTAATGTGTGGAGGCGCCAGATGATTAAAAAACAGTAGACAAGCTCTTTCTCACCCTTGGATTCTGAGAGTCAACAGTGGGGCTTCTGGAAATCAGGAAACTTGTAAACAACTGGATTCTGACTTCTGCAGCCAATTGTGGGTCAACAAGTCCCTAACTGGGACCCTGTGCTTGATATTCTGTTGGGCTGAATGTTTGGACTGTGGGTGGAATGTCCCTGAGGAGCCCTAGTTCTGAGAGGCACTAGCTAGCCTGCAGGTTCCTGTCCAACGTCCCATTTTCATAAATCACCAGAAGGGAGAGAATGCTGCTCTGTCTTCAGTGACCTCTGCATGTTCTCTTTCTGTGTTAAAGGCAACACAGGAGTGTGATTAACCACCAGACTGTACTCTCTCATTGAGCCATGACCGTGATCGCTTTAAAAAAAAAAAAAAATCACCTCTAGTCTGTAAGGGAGATACTGACTCTCCAGCCAAGAAACTTGATTCTTTTTGCTTTTAAAGGTTCATGTTCAAAGTCAAATGAATTGGATGGAAATCAGTTCCAATGACTGTGCCTATAAATAGTCCCGACTCCTTTTCCCCCCACCTGTTAATTAAAGGCCAAGAAAGAGAGCCACTGAGCCAGAATGGCAGACTTGTGTTGACAGCCTGTTTAAAAGGTGTTGTCAGTTTGGAAATAGAGTCTCCTGCCAATCGGTATCCAAATGGAAGAGAATCGGTGCTAAGAGGCTTGGGAGCCTACAAAAGAGAAGCAGTTGTTTGTGAGGTTTTGCTTCATCTGTATTGAAAATGGCCTGAGAACCTGGCCATCCGGAGGGAGTAATAGATACATCGACTTTAACAAGATCTATCTCCTACTCAGAGACGTTCTGCACGCATTGCTGAGTGGCACGAAGCAGACCGTTACAGGTCCCATTAGAAATGGGAAAGGTGGATCCATGTCATTCCAAGCTGCAGCCTCTGTTCCTAGAAACTTCTGAATGTAGAAAATCTTATCTGAAACTAAATTAAAGCATCTTTTTAAACGTTTGTGGAGTCTACCAGTTCTCCATAGTGGATGGACGCAGGAGGACATTTGCTGAGATGGCAGGGATGCTACCTTGTGGGAGTGACGTCCCTTGTCACTCTCCCTGGCATAAAGCATCAACCCACAGCGTCCTGGGTAGAAACACTGCCTTGTAGCTCTGGGGTACCAGCCACAGATGACCCTGATGATCTGTGCAAATAAAACTGATTTGAGGTTCCAGAAATAAAGGAAACTCTAAGTTTCCACCCTAGCTTGGGAGCCATGTATGGTGTCAGTGGGCCAATTTGGTGTGTATTGGGGAACATGGTCCTACCCGCCTTCACCCATGACCCATCTCGCTTCCGCTGTACCCGTGTCCCTCTGAACCCATCTATGCACTGTCTTCATGAGTTTCTTTGGTCTTTACTGAAGGAAGGGAGAGGAGAGTAGGATTGGAACTGATTAGAATGGGAGATTCAAACTGTCAAAGCACAGAACTTTCCCAAGAAGCTGTTTTTATTTCCCTATGGCAAACTGTCCTTTCTGGAATGTTCAGAGACGGTAATGTCGTGGAATCCCCAGACAAGTCTCTTGTGGGGATGATATTAGGTAGCGCCTTTTAGTATGCTGGTTGGTCTTTCATAGTGTTAGTCTTTTGTTACTTAATAAGAAATCAGCTATAAATAAAATGTATTTTTGTAATTTCCATGTGTATATATGGTATATTTCTACCAATGGCCAGTTATAGTCCAAATCCAAAATCAGCTTGCAGAACACTGTGGCTGGTGCAAGATATTACTGACAGACTAACGGGATGCCTAAACCCATCCACACAGGCATTCGACACACCTGAACGAACAAAGAGCCAAAGAAACTCAGCCTTCTCATGCAAATGGTGGAAGTCTGGTAACGCCAGCTACAATGCTCCACTTACTCAATAGTATCAGCATCCCATCAACGCAGCGTATCAACCCAATACTTTGTGGACTTAGTAAATGCTTGGGGTGTGAGAAAGAAGTTTTTGGACCATAGTACATGATTGCTTCAAAAAGACAGTGTCCAAGCTTTGGGCTCCAATAACTTCCAGATAGATCAGGAATCTAGAGTTAACAATGGTGTGGCTCCAGACTGCTAGGAAAATGGAGCTGCCACTCAGTGGAGAGCCCCATGTAATGTTTAGTTGATTCGGACAAGTAAAATAAAATCAGATTCCCTTTAAACTAGACACCGTGCGTTCAAGAAATCTATGCAAAGAAAACCTTAAATTAATGAAAAAATTCATAGTCATATTTTCCCACCATGATTAAAGCCTCCTGGAACTGAGATGTTGTTCCTTCCCTAAAGAGTCTCCTAATCTTAGCATAGGAGACTCTGAGAAGTTCAGATGGTTAAAATCATGAGATATAAAAGTGAGCTGAAGTTCCACAGGCGCCCAAAGGAGGCAGCAGTGAGCTCAGGTCATCATGACCTTCCAGACAGTCCCAGAAGCCATAGAGGATCTCAGTGGTTTGGAAGGAGGAAGCCAAACTCCAGACAAGTGGAGGGTTGAGCCCCAGCCTGCTGATTCATGCCCCAGCCTGCTCTCCATTTCACCAAACTGCCTGTTCACTTGGGGACACATTTCTCTAACTGTGCCCAGAAAGAAAAAAAAAAAAAAAAGGCAAAAAAAAAAAAAAAAAAAAAAAGAAAGCAAAATAAAAAAAAAAAAAACACAAAAAAAAAAAAAAAAGAAAGAAAGAAAGAAAAAAAAAGAAAAAAGAAAAGAAAACCAATTTGGCTGTTTCCAGAGAGTTCCACTGGAGAAACTATGTCCTTCGTTGCCATGGGGGTAATTTACTCACTCAGCACCGTGGATCAAAAAGGCAAGCAGGGATGCTCTGGCACTGTCACTGCATCAGGTGACCCAGTAGGGTGGGAACAGGAAGGCCTGCTGCGTGGTCTGGTACCTGAGATCTGAGATTGTACAGGGACAGGATGGTAATTGTGAGCTGCGGAATGGGGGGGATGCTGCCTCTGGAAGGGTTCACGACAGCTCGCTCTCCCTGGAGACATGATGCTGTGCACTCATTATTTTAAGAGCCCAGGGGGGGAAAACAACAATCAGATAGACAAACAAAAAAGATGTGCAACTTCTGAATAATCTTAATTCAAAAAAAAAAAAAGGTAAGATCTGTGATTCAGAAGGATGGGTAGAATGGCAATTCTTACATCGAAGTAAAAGCCATGTTTCCCTGCCAGGCAAAACTTGAAATTGATCAAAAAATATTGATTTCATATAAATGAGTCCCAGGTTTTCCCCACATAGCACACAAGTACTCAAAAGTGCAGTGAATAATGGATGTAACAGACGTTTTCAAGTTCTAGAGAAAGGTTTGAACTTAAACCCAACCTCAGAGTTTGGACTTCCCTTACCAGGGACAATCCTAGCCCCCAAAGGTGTAAGTGTAATTTAGCTTGTGACCCAGGGTCCAAGCATTGGAAGTTAGCGTTCTGTCATCTAGTCCACCCTCACAGGTGTTTTAGACTCGAGGACCAGAAACCTGTCTAGGCTTGTTCCCCCTCAGGGAAGAGACTGGGACAAAGGAGAGAAGCCAAATGCAGATGTGGCAAAGGGCAAGGAAGGCATCAGCAGTCTACCTGCTTGCTGGGTCTCTCTCTCTCTCTCTCTCTCTCTCTCTCTCTCTCTCTCTCTGGCACTCTCTCCTCAGCAGCTCCCATCTGTCTCTCTCAGCACATCTGCTTCACCCTGTCACTTGCCTAGGCCATCCAGCTTCCTCACCAATGCACATGGAACCAGATACCAACCTCAGGACTCACACCACACCTTTCCTGCCCAGGGCACACTACTCTTGGACTAGCATCTTTGAGCCTCCTTACACAAATGCTTGAGAATCTGATTGATCAAGTTCCTATTTGCCTGAGGTGGATAAGCCACCCTCAGGGCAGGTGCCCAGCCAGCCAGCTGTAAGCAAAGAGGCAGGGAACCATTCGGCAGGGGTTCTTGTCGAGGGTTGGTACCCCAAGGAAGGAGCATGATCAGCAGGACTCCTTAAAGGAACCTGCCACAGACTGTAACTGACTGTATCCCTAAGATACCACCTGGCGGCCAGGACTCGGAGGGCAGTCCTCTGGATACCACCCCCACCCTGAGGAAGAGGCATCTCCCACTCGTACATGAGGTGAGAGTGCACACACTTGATCAATTGATGGACTGGCCAGACTGCCCCCAGACCCTCCCCACCCCTACCCACCCTAGTTACCACTGCTGGGCTCCAGAAAAGATCTCTGACCAAGGCCCAGTGAACCCAATGTCTTGCTCAGCTCAGCAGACAATAAATACTTGTAAACTGAATTGCATGATCTTAGCTCGGGTGCTATTAATGTGGCTCCCAGCCACACATTTGCATGGATGAGAAAACTGACGAGCCTCTCCATAGAGTCTCTCTGAGACAAGATTGGTTTCGAGTGAAAATGATAACCACAGTGGCTCTGAGCTTCTGGCTAGAAGTTACGTGTTCTGAGAACGGAAAGGGCTCCCGATTGCTTAGGTGAACTGTTACAGAATCTAGGTGGCCGTAAATATTGAAATGTAGGTGTTTCTGAGAGGGGGTATGTAAGAAATATAACTGTATCTGAAACAGATTCTCTTAGAAGATACCGAGTTGCTTTGATTAGGTTTCAAGAAGAGGGAGACTTCGAGAAGGTAGACTTTGTCCTCAGAGGTCAAGCCCGTACTTGATGTAGAGCCATCCTGTTGTAACTATAGAACATCCTACGATAAATCTAGAAACTAATCGTTTCGTCCGCTGGCTTGCCCGGACTCTTGTAAATTATGGAAGGAGGCCATCCAATGTACTTTACATAAATTAACCGTGGCCTCACCTTGCGCTCCTTCGTCTCTTCTTTGGGTCTAAACTCACCTCCACCCTCACATAAATTAAGGAGAGAAAAGAAAAAAAAATGTACCAAACAAAATGAGAGGAGTGTCGCTGGAGTGGAGATTCTGAGAGGGTGTGAATATTCTAGGACTTGAGTGACTCACTCTGGCCGGTCCGTGACTCCTCTCGGGTCAAATGGAAATACTAACATCTGTACTTCCTACCTCCATGAGGAGCATGTGTGCAATGTGTCTGAACCTGGTTTGGGAAGTGTACTGGAAAGATTGGCTATTAAAGCCATTTGTTTTACAACTCAGTTGGGTCCAGCTCCTGCTACCCACTGAATTAATTTGTGTTGTCATGTGTTCAATGACACAACTTCTTATCAAGGAAGAGTAAAGGAATTCTGCAGTTTGTAATTGCCCACAAAGGTCAGCCCACATGGAGTTGCTGTTATTGCTGTTCATTGCCTGTGGTTTGGAGGGTATGTGAGTGTTTCTACGTGTGCTTTGACTCTGGGTGGAAAAAACCCAGACTGTGAGTCTCTCAAACCACTTTAGATGCACTGGGCAAAGTCGTGAACGGGAGCTTTGAATGTAGCGGTTGTTACTTCGATGCTTTGCTTCCTAATTAACTTTGTACGTCCTCTGCCTCTGCCGGGAACAGAGTGTTCATATGCTGTTAGAATTTTTTATTGTAAAATAAAATGACAAAGGCTTTCATACCCCAAAACCTGCCTGCTTCTCATTCCATCCCCTCCATATGGTGTAATGGAATCTCTTTACTACCCATCCACACAACAGTGTCTACTGGAGGTTCACTACAGAACGGTGACCAACCTCGAAGTGCGATCTCAGAAGTCACACTTCCTTGGGCACTGGATCACAGGCAAGAAATAAATATTCCCCTTTTGTGTGGTCCCCACATCCTCAGAAGCAATTGGGGCTTCAGACAGAAGCCAGTGTCTGTTAGGGTGTGCTTTCCAGAACAGAAAGACGTCCCATTAAGGTCAAGGGCCCCTGATGAATCCAAAGACAGCAACAGTCTTGGGAAATTGGCTTCCCATAATCATGTTAGCCTACTCTGTGCTACATACACACAGCAGCCATAAAGCCTGCCTTGTGTGAGCCCTGCACAGAGATTGGGGTGAGGGGGGGCTCCTGCCTGCTCTGCCCTCTGCCTTTTGGTTGACTAGAGACTCAATCCAGGGCCTACAGACACATAAGTGGTCCAGCTCCAAGAATGTAACTCAGTCCATGAACAAGGCCAACCATATCTTCCCACTAGAAAATACAAAACACAGTCTGTTAGCAGCACATGTCGAAACTGAATGGTCAAGACCCAGACGAACCACCATGGGCCCATTCCAAGTGAAGATTTAAGAAAGCAGAATATGAGTAGGGAGAAATCTTGAGACGTGGGGAGTGGAGAGAACAGAGATAAGAAAGCTTGGCTCCTGTAGCACCACAGACAAGCAAATCAACCCGAATGTTTCAGGGGTGTCCTCCTGCCTAATGGTAAGTTGCAAACCTTCGTCATTCAAACTCAGGCAGCATCTCCCAGCTGCTTTTCACTGCCCCACCCACATCTGGCTGAATCCTTACAGGTCCTTGCTCAGAGACTCAAGGAGCAAGTTTTATCTCCTCCTGCTACTCTGTAAAGCAGACCAGGATGTGTTCTCCTAACTGAGCCCCAGGGCACTGTCACACGACACTGCTGAGGGATAAATGTAGAGACTTCACCGTGTGCTTTTCAATGAGGTGCTCCAATGGATAGAAGCTACTGTGGAGATAGGGCTTTCCTACCTCCATATTCTCGTTCTCCTTCTTCCTGGATACCGGTGACTCCTGACTCTGCAGGACAAGTGAAAGGATCAAATGACGGTGCCTACGTCTGCCCAAGGATTGGGAGACAGTCCCAGAGCTGGAGAAGGCACACTTACACCCAAATTTCCTGGTAGAGCAAGGACAGCAAACTCATTCCAAGATATAGTGTATTGGTTTCATTTCTCTTGCTGTGGTAAAAGAATACCCCCGACAAAGGTGACAACAGAGGGAGACAGTCTGTCATGGTGGGGTAGGGATGGCAACAGGAGCATGAGGCTAGCCCGTCACATTATGTCAGCAGATTTAGAAGAAGAAGTAGAACCAGCCTATAACATCTCAATGCTCACCCACAACATACCTCCTCCAGCCAGGCTCCCTATCCTGGAGATATTGTTACCTGCCAGGGACCAGTGCACGCCTCTCATTCCGGCTGTAAGAGACACCTAGACTCACCTGAGCATGCACTATACCTCCAGTTCATACGCTTGTGGGCCCCGCTGCGCCTAGGAAGCAGCCTGGGGCTGAGAGTGAAGTACCAGTGTGGAACGACTATCTGCAAAATGCTCACAGATGTCAGTAGATGCTAGACACCAAAAGTGTTCGCGTTTCCATGCCCATGTTCCTCTTACCCCCTGATCTGGTGCAGGGGGATTTGGAGGTTGTGATTCTGTCCAGAGGCCCTCCTAGATGAAGGGACCCCAGGGAACTCCCTCGGCCCTTTCACTATCGGTCAGGAAGCAGGCCTTAGGCAGAGGCTTTGATCTCGAACCTCTCAGATCAGTTGCAAGAAGTAAATTCCTGCCGACTCTCAGCCACCCGGCTTACAGTTCGGGGTTACAGCAGCCCAAACAGACCAAGGCAGCAGGAAGCAAGGCTCTGCATGGCTGCATGACCATGTGAAGGAGAGGTTATGGTCAAAACCGGTTTGCACCGCTGGGCAATTTGTTCTGTCAGCATATGTTAACATATACACGGGCACAGAGCTGAACTTAGAGACCATGTGACTGACTGGAACTGAAATAAAGTTTGGTTAGCATGACAATTTTATTGCCACCCTGTCCTCCAAGCCTCTGGACTCTGAAGGGTCTTTGATGAACATGTAGGAAGAGCTTGCTTATACCCCTTCCTCCCTCCACAACCTAGTCCATCAGCTCTGGGGCTGAGGCCTTCAGAGGACACATGGGTCTGTAGAAACTGTTTCCCTTGAGGCTGTGTGATGCCTGCCTGTGATGGTAGCCAGGTGCTTTGCTAACAGAACATTTAGAAACAGCTGGATCTGAATCCCAGGGTGTTCCAACAGCTGGATGCTGAGCTGTACTTCCTAGACTCTGTCCCAACCTGCAGGGATTCAGGGAGAGGAAGAAAGAGGCTGGTTTTAAGCTCTTGGGGATGTCCATCATGTAGGTCAAGTTTGTGGCTTCCAGAGGAAGGGCTTAGTTTCAAGACTTGTCTTGAGTCTGAACTCTGTCAGAGTGCCCATGTCACCTTGTATGTTGATATCTAGGGGACTTGGGAACTAAAGTTTCTGTCTCTTTAAGGTTTTGTCTCTCACACTGCTAGGTTCCAAATGGATCTTCTCCATGACTCTTTTAGAATGGTTTTTGGTAAAGCAGAACCAGTGGCTAACAGCAGAAACCAACTGAGGAGGCATTAACCCAAGAGGAGGACTACAGGGCCATTCATGTTGTTTTACACACACACACACACACACACACACACACACACACACACACACACACACACACACACACAATTAATATTTTACTTAAACTAAAACTTTCCAGGAGGTAACTTTCATGTGGCCAGACCTCTAGTTCTCCCTCAGTTGAGCAAACATTTCCTGAGTACCATGTCAGACATTGATGCCTAGGTGACGAGGCTACATGGTGGGGGCAGGGAGGTCACAGCATCACAGAGTTCATGGTCCAGGAAGGTTGGCCCTGGAGACACAAAGCCCAACATGAAAGGGGCCTTGCTACTTTTCTACTCCATGAAAGAAAGTCAAATGAAAACCAAAATCCACTTCTTTCTGCAGACACTTAAATTTGGAACAGGACTTTTAGCTACAAGTTCTCCCTCTAAATTATCTTTGGCCAATTAGAGGAAGGCAGCAGGACATACCTTCTCCATGAAGAGAGAACAAATTGCCAACTGCCAAGAATATACAAAACCAAATTTCAGAGTGATCACCACATGATAAAATGAAGAAAGGAATAAGCATCTTGAGAACTGTCTTACACAATCTACATCAAGACTTCAGGAATCACAGAAGCCACAACACACAGCTACGACTTTAAATTAACCATAGTAATGATGTGCCAATCAGAGCTCATTAGCTATTGCTGTATGGTGTGGGGACTGGCATGAGAATGACCCCCATAGGTTCATATATTTGAACACTTGGTCTTCAGCTAGTGGAACTGTTTGGAAAGGATTAGGAGGTGTGGCCTTGTTGGAGGAGGTGTGACATTGGAGTGAGCTTTGAGGTTTCAAAAGCCCACACCAGGTCCAGTGTCTCCCTCTTCTGCCTACAAGTTGCAAATCAGATGTAAGCTCTTAGCTACTGCTCCAGCATCATGCCTGCCTGCCTGCCTGCCTGCCTGCCTGCCTGCCTGCCTGCCACCATTCTCTCTTTCATGATGGTCATGGACTAACCCTCTGAAACTGTAAGCAAGCCCCCACCTGAATGCTTCCTTATACAAGTAGCCTTGGTCATGGTGTCTCTTCACAGCAATAGAAGAGTCACTGTGACACATGGGTTTGGGTTTTAATCAGCCTCTGGAATGTACTCTGTGCAGCAAATCTAAGCAGGTGAGCCCCTGATCTTGTGGTGATATCATTCCTTATTGCATTAGTCTGTTTAGCTTTCTGGAAATTTTGTTTGTTTTCTTCTTGGTGAATTTACATATGAAATAAAGCACATCCTCTCAATGGTAATTTTCCTTCCGAAATGTGGGCAGAGATTTGTGCTTACAGCTTTTGTTCTCTCGAATTTCTCCAGTCTCCACAGGAAAATATTTTAACAAGCATTTACAAAATCCTCAGCGTATTAAGCACCGCTATTGGATGAACTGATGTTGCTTGTCGTTTTAGAAATGATAGGATCCAGTCAGGCAGTGGTGGCAGAAGCCTTTAATCCCAGTACATGGGAGGCAGAAGTAGGCAGATGTCTGTGAGTTCCAGGCCAGCCTGGTCTACAAAGTAACAACTAGGATAGCCAGGGCTACACAATGAAACTCTGTCTTGAATGGATAAAACGGAAGGGGAGGGAGGGAGGGAGGGAGGAAGGGAAGAAGGGAGGGGTAAAGAAAAAAGAACGAAAGAGAGAAAGAAAAGGAGGGAGGGAGGGAGGGTGGGAAGGAGGGAGGGAGGGAGGAAGGAAGGCTCAGTGGCTAAAACTCTGGTCCCTTTTCCAAAGACCCTGAGTTTGGTTCCCAGCATCCACATGGCAGCTTACAGCTGTCTGTAACTCCAGTCCTAGCAATCCAACACCCTCTTCTGACCTCTGGATGCCAGGCATGGTCATGGTTCTCAGGCAAACACTCACAAAATCAAAAAGAAAAAGAAGAGATAGAATTCTCAGGCTCTGAATTAGAAGGGAAGCAGGTGGAATATTACTCAGAATAGGACTTTTGTTTGCATGAAATTGCTTACCTGGCCAGAGGTTAAGTAGAGAGAGGGCTTCAGAAAGTCTAGTACGTCAAATGAGAGGGGGCTGGGCTGGACAGATAGTACTTCAGTTAATCACAATGGCTGCCCTTGAAGAGGACTCAAGTGAAAGTTCCCAGCCTCCATATAAGGTGGCTCATGACTGCCTCTAACTCTGGCTCCAGGGGATCCAACGCCCTCTTCTGGCCTTGGTATGTACCTGCACATATGTGGCACACACACACATGCACATACACATAAATATAAAGAAATAATAAATAAAACGAGAGGACATGAAGTGGAGTGAAGCGGTTGGGAAGGATGGAGAGGCCTTTAATATATTTCAATATTTAGATGGAAATTAATGTCAGTACTCTGGGATGTTGAGGGAAGGCTGCACCATTACTGATATTCTTTCTACTTATTTTTTTAGAGCTTAGTATTATTATTATCTTGATTTAAAATTATACATGAGCCGGTTGTGGTGGTGCATGCTGGTAGGATTTGCTGAAGGAGGCAGAGGCAGGAGGATCACGAGTTCGAGGCCAGCCTGGGCTACACATTGAGGTTGGGGATTTAGCTCAGTGGTAGAGTGCTTGCCTAGCAAGCTCAAGGCCCTGGGTTCGGTCCCAAGCTCCCCCCCCCCAAAAAAAGAATAAAATTACACATGAGGTGATAAGCCACAGAAAATGTTTTCAGTTTGGAGCCTAAAAACCATTTTATTCTGGCTCTGAATCTATTTCATGGCCAACATGATCATACTTGAAGTGGACCCCTACTGTGCGTTTCTGATACTGTATTGAAATACCTGATGCAATCGATTTAAAAAGAGGAAAAGTTTATTCTGAATTCTGACTTCAGAGTTCCTATGTTATTAATCAGTTGGTCCTACGGCTTTGTCATGTATGAGGCAGAGCCCCACGGTGGAACCAAGCTGGTCAGCTTGTGGCTAGAAGTGAAATAAACAGGAAAGACAGGACCCCCTTTCTGAAATGTCCCTAGTGACCTAAAACCACTAACCCACCTCTTTGTTTGTTTGTTTTTTCAATTGATAAGATATAATTGCCCACCTAAACATACAGAGCCCGGTACCATCCATCCCTTAAGAACATTGATAACTTGTAAATACACAGAGCGATATCTTTACGTCAGCCTCCATTGTTCTGCCACGGCTTCTTGGCCTCTCCTCCTCCTCTTCTCCCTCTCTCTCTTCGTTCCAGTCTCCTCCTCTTCCTTCAAACTTTTCTCCCGCCCATCCTTCCTTCTCATCCAACGACAGACCTCCTTCTATCTTGTACCTGCCTCACCTGTGACATCATCCCACATTTCACCCTTTTTGTCTAATTAAAAAAAAAAAACTTTTCTCTCAAATATAAGCTGAGCACAACTATTATTATTTTGTAATTAAAAGCATAAAATATATATAACATCCAGTCCAATACTATATCAGTTAAACAGAACATGTAGTTACCCATTCCCGCTTAAGAAAAGCTTAAAATCTATATTATATCTTGGCTAGCTTGTATACTATCTGATAACTATCTAATAAAATATGTATATTCAGAGTTAAACAGCCTGATAGGCTATGAGACTGTAATCAGTCTTCAACCCCATCAGAAATCTTTGAATGACCAAATATCTATACACATAGGAAGTCTAACACGGCTTCCAGAACTGAGAGGTTGCAGAGACAAATCTCTACTAGCACAGGCCCCTGTTAGCAACATGTGAGTGCAAGTCCTCAGCCTTCTGGCCTAAAATCAACCCACAGACTCTTGAAATCACCCTGTCTTTGCAGGGTTTATCAGTCAACTATTCTGCATAATTTGTCCTTTTCTGGACAGTATTAGTCTGCAGATGTAACAGGCAGTTTTGTGCAGTGGCTGCCTAGCCATAAAGTATTGCCTCATCTAGAGGTAGAGATGTTCAAATTCTTCATTAAATCCACCAAAGGGGAACAGCTAGGAGCAGATATACTAACCCACCTCTTAAGGTCTCCTCAGCTGTTAACCACTGTTGTCTGTGGAGAACATTCCAGACCTGAGCCGTAGCACTGATGTTGGAATCTGGGACCTTCCTGATATAGGTTTGAACTTTGCCTTTACCACACTGTAGTTGTGTGACTTTGGGCAGCTTGTGTCCTGTCTCTGAGTCGTCACTTCATTGAGAAGCTTTCTATACAGGAGAGGATACTGTAGAAGGGGAGAGAGAATGCAAAGCTCACAGCTAACTGCCTGGTACTCTGAAAACGTGGTGGCCACTGTTATTCACAAAGTTCTCACAATACTTCAATCGTGTGGATCTCTTTATTTGCCAGAGCTGGTATGTCACCCATCGGTCACCTAGCAAACACTCCTCTACTCAGCTTCACTGAGCCTTCCATCCTCTGTGCAAATATCTTTTGTCCAAGAATCCAGATGACCCATAAGCCAGCCAAGCAGAGAGGAAACTTAGGTCCCTGGGCAGAGGTGACAGTGCTGAGAAAGGAATGCCTTCTACCACTCACCAGAGTGGAAAGAGAGGATCGGATGCAGGTCTTCCCAGAGCCCCTATATTCTGCTTGTGGTGATGCCTCCCATCACCTCTGGTAGTCATGCTGTGCACTCAACTCCCCAGGGCAGGCATTCCAGCAACCTCATGAAACAGCTGGCTCTGGTGTATCAACAGGTCTGGCACAGCATCAGGCGTGGTCTGCTTTGTTCAAACAGCGAGGGTCCCAGTCCCGATGTCACGTGGCGAGCCAGTGGGAAATGCGGTTCTCTTGAGAGCATGCCTGGACCTTCCTACATTACCCGCTCAGGGGCGACATGTAAGGTTTTGTTTTGCTTCTATGACAAATCTCTGACATCATCGCTTACAAGAGGAAAGATTTCTTTTTGGTTCTGGGTTCCAGGGGCTTCAGCTCATGGTCAGCTGGTTCTATCACCATGAACCTCAGGAAAGGTTGAAGGGCTTGCCTCATGGTAGACAGAAAGAGTGGGCTGGGCAGAAAATGGTCAGAGCAAAATATCCCTCAAAGGCACACACACACACACACAACACACACACACACACACACACACACACACACACACACACACACACACACACACACACACACACACATACACACACACACACACACCACACACACACACACACACATACACACACACACACACACACACACACACACACACACACACACACACACACACACACACACACACACACACATACACACACACACACACACACACACACACACACACACACACACACACACACACACACACACACACACACACACACACACACACACACACACATACACACCACACACACACACACACACACACACACACACACACACACACACACACACACACACACACACACACACACACACACACACACACACACACACACACACACACACACACACACACACACACACACACACACCACAGCCCTATCTCCTCTAGCTGGTCCTCACCTCACACAGGTCTGCCCCTTCTTAAGCCCTCCATTCAGAATTCAAGCCTATTGATGGCTAACTCACTGATGAAGACAGGACCTCATAACCCTGTCACTTCCCCCAAACTTACTTTTCAGCATCACTGGTACTGAGGACCCAAGGCATCAGTGAATGAGCAGTCTGGGAGGATGCTTCCTCTCCAAACCATAATACTCCGTGTGGTTTACAGTAGAGTTCGCTTGTCCTGGAATTGAGAGATTCCTCCCCGTCCTCGCTTTGGAGTCCAGACCTGGTAGTGTGTTATTTATTCATGAAAACACGCTCAGTCTTTGTTGGTAGGCGCGGGCTGAAGGGAACAAGGAGAATGTGACAGCTTGAATCACCTTATCAACAAGTTAACTGCAAGGCTTTGGCGTGGCTTGGGTCCATCACAGATGTTTGCTTCTTGCTGTGTGTATAACCGAGGGTTTGAACATATCTTACTGGCAGGTAGGGGTGGTAAATATGGTGCGATGACTCTCTTCACTTGTTTGGGGTTTGGAGGGACAGAGTCTCACTATAGAGCCCTAGCTGACCTGGAACTCTCTGTGTGTACCAGACTGACCTTAAAACGATTGCAACCCCTGCCTCTGCCTCTCCAGTGTGCTAGGAATGTCTGGTGTATGCTAACACACCTGGCTTCTTTTTCCTTTTTGCAATAGGCTCTTATTAAGTTGTCCGGGGCGGGCTTGAACTAACTCCATAACCCAGACTGACCTGGAAAATGTAATCCTCCTGCTTCAGCTTCTCACACTGCTGGGATTCTAGGTGTGCACCCCCACCCCCACCCCCAGGTCTGGCTCTGTGGTACTCTGCAGCAGCAGCCTCAGCAGCCAGGTAGACCCACACAAGCAATATCAGTCAGTGAGTCTGGTCTAGTTACTTTCATTCTTTGCTAACTGGACATTCACCTCGAACCCAAATCTTAGAAGGGCATATTTTCCGGGAGCAGGTAGAAAAAAAACATCGTCACTCAGCAGGCAGCCACCGCTGGGAGGGGCCAGGTGCTACACCTGTGTTTGTTTTTGCATTGCTTCAACAGCTGCCTCTGTGTCCCTGTGTCCCCTAAAGGCGTCTGGATCTTCTAGCTAAAAACTGACAGGCAGGGAAATGTCAGGCTTGTGGTGGTGGTGGCCGTGGGGGGGGGGCGGGGGGAGTGGAGGGGGTGCATGGAGTGAAGCCACACTTCTGAATCTATGCTGCCATCTAGTGGCTCCCACCATGAGAAACATGCGATGAGACCTTGATGCAAATTGTCTAAGAAACTGAGATGACAGTGAATACCTCAGGCAGCAGAGCCAAGCAGTTTGTAGGCACTACCTCAGTTCACTGGTGACAGCCTGTTATTGTGCATGCTTTCTACACAAGAAAAGAACAGAGGGGTTGGGGATTTAGCTCAGTGGTAGAGCGCTTGCCTAGTGCGCAAGGCCCTGGGTTCGGTCCCCAGCTCCGAAAAAAAAAAAAAAAAAAAAAAAAAAAGAAAAGAACAGAAAAAAAAAAAAAAACACATGAATGAACATGTTGAGGAAGGATGAGAGCTTACTTTACGTGTGCGGCTTTTGGAGTTGCGGGAGGTCTGCACTGTGTTCAAACCCTGAGATGACAGTCACTGACCTGGATGAGTCTGGGAGAAGAGACACGGGCAAGCTCTTGCCTTGAGCTGGATGATAGTCTGAGCAATTGAGTTACCACCACCACCACCCCCAAAAAATGGCTCACGGTGTCTCATATATGCTTATGATTTTGTACTGGGCTACATACATAGTTATCCTCAGCCATCTGTGGCCCCTCAGACAAACCAACTTTTCCTCTGGTTTTATACAAGTTAATGTTTCAGTAGGCTGAACCAGACATCAGACCCTAAGACTGGGAATGGCGAATTTCCCTCTCAAGCTAGTAGCCATCAGTGTGAAAACATTTGAGGTATGTGTGGTATGAGCGGCTCAGAATGTGCTGATGGCAACACAGCCCTCGTCCCTGAGATCACAACGGAGCTGGGAGAAGGACAGGCAGGTGATCCTGCCATCTATTCATACCAGAGTCAGGAGTCCCCTCTCCTGGTGGTAAGGTGCCAGGAGAGGGAATGCTGGGGTGCTAAGGGAACTCAGAGCAGGGACACCTAAGCTAGATTAGTGAGAAGCATCCAGAGACACTTCCTGAAGGAAATGACATGCAGGGGAGTGGGGGTGCGCACGGCTTACATTAGCACAGCTATCATGGCTTCTCTGCCTCTTTCCTTGCTCATGCCCTGAGATGAAGCGGGACTTGTGTGATTCGTAATTAGAGGATCAATAAATGGGGCATACATGACTTTATGCTGACCTTCATCTGCTTTAAGGAACCAGGCACTCATAACCCACGCACTTGGACCCCAGGTTACCCTTCTAGCTCTCTAGCAGCTAAGCTGTAGAGACGCTCGCTGCAAAGGGCAAAAGAGCTCAGCAGCGAGATGAGGGGTGAGCTCCCTGAGTCCTTGCTGGGTTCTGAGTGAGATCCAGAAAGGAGCATGGAGCATTTTGTCTCCAAGGACTCCTTATTTTAGGAACCAGGGACTCCTCTGTTTCAAGCAGCTGCAGCCAAAAACCCCTGACCATCCTCTTCCCAACATGGACAGAGCCAGGGAAGGGGATGTTGACCCAACCCATGAACCTCGCAAGAAAAGGCTGAGGAGCTGGGCTTTTCCGTGGCAGGTACTTCTTCCTTTCCCTGTGTCCTGAGGACTTCTCTATAAGTTTTCTCTAGGCTACTTTCTATGGCTTGTCCCCCAAGACCTGTACTGTCACCCACAATGCCGAAGGAAGCTGTGTCCTAACTGTACCCAGAACAGGTGAGCAGGCAGCTTCATGCCATGGACTTCCCAGACAGCTGGTGTGGATGGATAACGGACTGGCCAAACATCAATGGCTCTTTCTTTGAGGTGCCACCTACAGTGGGACAGAGCCCTAGGCCCTGTCTGTTGGAAAAGAGTTACTTCCCCAACTGCCTCCCAGCTGCACCTATCTCCTTGTCCCCATTTGTGAGGCTGAGCCCTAGGGTTACATAATATCCATGTTTCTGCTTCCCCATGCCTCAGCATCCCACCTGCTCAGAGCTCTTAGCTACCATCTCTCCCTGCACAGCAACTCAAACACTGAGGCCCATGTCCTACAAGGACTAGAAATCACCAAGGTAGATGACTCCCAACGTGGAGCCTTTTCACAGCTGCCCCATGCTGCCCCATCTCTGCCCTGCCAGCAATCATCCTGTGACAGATAAGGAAGCAGGCTCAGAAAGACCAACATGGCCACGGTTACATATCTACTCTGTGATAACACTGAAGGAAAAAGGCCAAAGTATACCAAGACACAACAGCATGCTTGCCTGAAGCTGAACTGAAAACTTAGAGCAGTTTTTAAAGGCTCTCTCACCCCACTGTCCTCACAGGTGTCAAATCCTGCCTGGCTCCACCAGGGGAGCACACAATGATTAAAATAGTAAGGCAATGAGAGATACCCCTTACACCAGAGGACTCTGTTGCCATGACCAAAATGGTCACCCTATGACAGCTGGTTGCAATTTCTAGTGGGTTTCATGTTCTGTTGTTGCTCATGTTGTTCATGTTCTTGCTCAAAACAGTCACCAGTGGTAGACAAAGGCCTTTAGTCTCTGTGCACGGGCTCCTGTCTCTGCCTTGCCCTTTACCTTGCTTTACCTAGAGCAGAATTTGTTAATCTGCTCAGGTTGCAGGACATCCCTCCCCCTGTCTTATGAGGTCAGGAGTCAGTAGCAGTGTGCAATCCTTTATCCCCTGCATCTACAGCCAGGCAGCCCCGGGCCAGTCTGCCTTCCCTGTAGACAGGGCCAGCTGCTCCTTTCAGGCCTTCTCCTCCTCCATAACGGAGGGGACAAATCAAGCTGGAGGAAGCAACTGGCTTTATATATGAATACATAGACGCAGCTTGACCTTGATTGCCCCGAGCACCTGCCCCTGTAGCTCAGTGACAAATGAGGCTGTGCTTTTGCTCCCCCTTTGGCTGGCCGTGTGCTAGTAAGTGTTTAACAGCATTCTCTCAGGGGAAGGGGACAACAACCCCACATTGGTCCATGTGCCTGTTTCCACAGTGTAAATGTTCTACACTGCAATAACGTGCTATTTCCACCCTACAGACACAACGTGGGTAAATTATCTTAAGCATAGATAAGAACCAAATAATTAGGAAGTTCAGAATTGTCAACATGTGTTGTTGTCATTTTTTTTCTAGTTTTACTTATTTTTATGTGTATTTGTGAGTATCTGCATCGATGTGTGTGCACCATGTGCATGCTGTCCCTGAGAAGGCCAGAAGAGGGCATCAGTCTCGCTGCCTGACCCTCCTGTCTTCACCTTCCTGGGGCTGGGATTACAGAGTGGTGGCACCGCTCTGTTGTAAATTGATCTACTTGAACTTTATTTTTTGGGGACATGTTCTTGCTGTGTGGTTCATGTTGGACTTTTATTTATTTTTTACTTATTTTGTTTATTTATTGAATAAGCGCTCTGCTATATGTGCACTTGCACGCCAGAAGAGGGCATCAGATCCATTTATTGTGAGCCACCATGTGGTTGCTGGGAATTGAACTCAGGACCTCTAGAAGAGCAGCCAGTGCTCTTAACTACTGAGCCATCTCTGCAGCCCCAGACTTGGGATTATTATAAAGCTCAGACAGGCCTCAGACTCCTAGCTCCCTGTCTCTGACTCCCAAAAAATTTGTTAATGGGGACTGCATTTGACAAGCCACTCACAGAACTCCTGAAAAACAGACAGTTGGCTCCCCTACACCGGAAGCTGACTCTTCTATTCCTTCTCAAGCTTCCCTTGTGTTGGGATCAATGCCCTTGAAGCCCTCCATTGTTGATGTTATTATTATGGTTAGAATTAAGTATGATTGGGTTCATGGAAAATCCCCAGCCAGCTGCAGAAGACTAATACAAATATGGTGGTCAAGATAAATAATAATATGATTAAGTTCTCCTGCTGACTAATAATATGACAAACCTGTGACCTTTCTAACATCCTGTCAACATCAGCCGATTCCCTGACTACACGAATACTGTGTCCTTGGCCTGCGTAAATGTTTCATACTTCCCCCCTCCCTCTGTTACCCATGTTATGGTATAAATTCAGCCTTGGGGAAAAATAAAATTGTCGCCTTGATCAGACTCTTGTCTTGGCGTCCTTCTTCATGTCTCTTGCTCCCCATTCTCTTCCGGGTACTCTGCACCCTTCGCTTACACCATTGCAGTCTCCTTCATCTGCCAGGCGTCCTTTTCTTTGAAGAAACAGCGTTTCCTATTCTGTCTTGTCACCAGAAAAGCAATCACATGATCAGCAATCACGTGATCCCGCAGTACTGGGGTGAGCAAGCGGGTAATACCAGAATAAGGGCCACACCTTTTGCCATGGGCCCTGTCTACACAGTCCTCTCTGCTCCCGTTCCTTCCCTTCATACTTGAGGCCTCGAGCTGCTAGGATTTTCTTTCCCAAGTGCACCCCACGGCTCCCAAAGTCTGTACTTGTTCACTTGGGTTATAACAAAACACTGCATTTGGAGTAACGCCTAAACAACACATGTTTACTTGTTACACTTTTGGAGACAGGAAAGTCCAAGATCAAGGTGGTAATGTCAAAAGATAACTTTTGGAAATCAGTCCTCTTCCTTAACCATGTGTTCCAAGGATCAAACTTGGGTCATCAGACTGCGTGGCAAAAGCTCATTTTGCCGGCCCTGGGATCTCATAAACAGTCACTCAGATTCAAAGAGCCACCTTTAACACCATTAGATCCAGGTTTAGATTTCAACAAACGAATCCGGAAAGTGAGCATGGCTTTGGCTGAAGTCACTATGTGTGCAAAAACTCTTCAGATCGCACCCTGTCTGACGTACACTGACTGTACGTGCTGTGGATTCTTCCTTGGGCTTGTCCAGATGTTCCCTGTGCACCAAAGCCTGAGTTGGGAAGACCTGTGCCATGGGGATAACACAATGGGTCCCCTTCCATGATGGCTTTGGTTCCCAGTCAGCCACCGAAAGCCTCTGACTTTCCACAGGAGCTCCAGGCTCCTTGCAGGAAATGGGGTCACTTTGGTAAGTGTGAATGAAGTCTGTGTCTTACTGCTGCAGCTGTCTGAGGAGGGCAGGTCCAGGCTATCTCAGAGATACAGAGCAGGCAGTTACACCTAGAGTGAGCGGACGGTGTGTGGGCGCTGAGGGGACAGGGCCAAGCAAATGCCAGGCTTACTATCCTCCGTAGCCTGCGGCGTCGCCTATCAGATCCAGAGCAAACACCAGGAGAACATCTGGGAGGGATCAGAATTCTACCTTTCCATTGTTGTGTTACACTCAACTTTTATAGCTCCTAGTTTGTTTGGGAGTTTTGTTTTGTTGGGTTTTTAGAGAATAGGGTGTGTGTGTGTGTGTGTGTGCGTGTGTGTGTGTGTGTGTGTGTGTGTGTGTGTGCGTGTGTGTGTGTGCGTGTGTGTGTGCGTGTGTGTGTGCGTGTGGTGTGTATGTGTGGTGTGTGTGTGTTGTGTGTGTGCGTGCCCTAGTGTGCTAATATGTACTGAGTCTGGAGGAAGACTTCAGGCATCCTGCACTGCAACTGTCTTACTCCTTTGAGACAGGGTCTCTCGCTGAACCTAAAGTTAGACTTGCTGGCCTTACCCCCAGCACTGCAGTTACAGGCACTGTGGCTGTTCCTAGCTTTTGTGTGGGTGCTCAGAATCCAAACTCAGGTTCTCACATGTACACAGAAGAACTCTTACCCACCCCTCCCCACACGCTGTTCTGGTTGGTGTGTTTTGTTTTTGGGACAGTGTCTTGTTACATAGTCCTGGGTGGCCTTGTAGTACGTGGAGCAAAATGGCCCTAACCTTGCTGTGGTGCCTGTGCCTTGACCTTCCCAGCTGGGTGATTGTGACCACTATCCCCTGCTCTGGTGGGGCTTCTGCAGCTGTGCTCACTGAGGAAGAAGCATACAAGGCAGCCTTGGCAGACCTGAGTTCTGAGCTAGCTCTGCCGCCCCTTATCCTATGCCTGCAGGGAAGTAACCCGGCTTGGGAGCACCAGCCTCCTGTTTAGAAAATGTGCTGAGAGCGACCTCTCCCACAAGGTCGTGGAGGGGATTAAATGGGATGTTTGTCAACTCTAACACCTGAGCGCTCAGCAGGAGCCACTTATCTGAGTAAAGCACGTGAGGGACTCTGGACTCTCTGGAGATAATGATAATGGGCCATGCCCCTCCTCCCCACCGCCTGCCCCACCCCTGTGGAGACAGTGGGTTTTCCTGGCTGATTCTCACTTGTTCTCATTAAGATTGTCTAGCCCCCAGCAGTCACTGCTCTGGAAGTCCAAAGTTTTCAAGGAAAACAAGAACTTCTCTAGTAGCACCCAACATACCCGGACTCGTCTGTCATCTTCCAGGCACTGGGGGAAGGATCCTGAGTCACTGTCAGGGTGCAAGGGTCCTACTAGTAGAACAAAGTTTGTCAACTCAAGGAATTTCACGTCTCATCCTTTTGGCCTGCATAGTGTTTTGGGACCACTGGAAGGAGATTGAGAAACCCTGACCTTGTGCTCACACTCCGGCTTCGGCAATGGAAGAACGACGGACAGGCTGCACTGGGGAGCTATTCCTTTAACTTCCCTGCAGCATGCCCAGTCCCACCTAGCCCGCAGCTCCAGGATTTCCAGCCTGGAATGCTGGAAATACTCAGAAATATGGGGCATACTTGTACCATGTGAATCTGTATGCTCAAACTGGGATTGCTGCACAAATCTTTGTACACGTGTCTACGTGTCCAACTTCCAGGGTCCCCAGCACCCATTTATACCCACGTAACACACAGATCCTCCCTACTACCTGAGGTGAATCTTCAATGCCTCCCTTCAAGCCAGTCTCTCTCTACTGGGTGCTACATAACCTGTGCTGCCCTGTGAATATTTCTGTCCTGCTTAACTTTCATCATAACTGTGTATGGTAGAAAGCAGGGCCTTACAGGGGTGTTCAGGTCATGGACCCATCCCTCTTTCATCAAATTATAAAACCAGTTTGCAGGCGTAAGTTCCCTCTTCTGTTAGGCCTCTTTGCCATATGGGGGAGGATATGGTGTTCTTCCCCTCCAGATGGTTCAACATTCAATGTGTCACCATAAAGGCAGAGACCAGGCTCCTAACCTGCCAGTGGGTTTCTTTGGGTTTCCTGTGAGAAACTACTGCCTTTCATAATTCACCCAGTCTGTGGAAATCTGTTTGAGGAGCCAATGAAAACGCCATCTTTTTTGCAGACTCATGCACACTGTTAGAGCAATGTCCTCTCTCTACCTCCATGACTTTCTGCTAGATCACCATCCTCAGACCAGAAACGGGCGGCTGTTTCTCCATCTTAATGAGCCTTCCCTTACCACTTCCTGCTCTCCTTGCTTTGGCTCTAGCTGGTTTCCTTCTCAGTCACCCCCAAGGAGAGACCAAGCGTCATCAGCTCCAGTTGGCCTGCTCCCAGCCTCTCTTAGAATTACCCTACTCAGGCCTTGGTCCTACTGCTCAACCAAATAGCTCTTAAAGATATCACTAGTGCAAACCGCGAGTGTTAAATCTACGAGTGGATCTGTTGCTTTACCTTATTGCCGGGCCAGTACTACATTTTTTTAATTCAAAAAATGTTTTAATTTCTTAAAAAATTCTTAAATGTTTACTGATAAGCTATTTCTCCATCGGTAGAATGAGCCAATTCAAACCAGATTAAAGTAAACTGGACATAGGGAGTCCAGGCCAATTTGAATAAAACTTTGTTTTGTTGACGGCAATCCCAACAAAATGGAATTGGCATCCCGACTGATAGTCTGGGAGCTAACAATTGATACGGAAGTGGTAACCTCAGATAAGATGGCTCTGTGTCAAAGGCTCCACCAAAACAAAGACCTGGTCTTAGTTCAAACGGGGCTAACTCTGACACAGTCACAGCTCAGCAGAGAGAGCCCAGAGGGTCCTAGACCCTGATAGGCTAGCTGAGGGCGGGCACCATTGATAGGTTATTGTTCTGTCAGTGAAATGAACCAATCCAACACAGAGTAGAGTACATTAAAGGAAGGTTTATTGGGAAGCTGCTCTTGGATGGGTTCACTGACCCCAAGGATTGAGGCCAGGGGAGTCGCCATAGGGAACGGGGTGGGGAGCAGAGAGAGAGAGAGAGAGAGAGAGAGAGAGAGAGAGAGAGAGAGAGAGGGAGAGAGGAAGGGAGAGAGGAGGAGGAGGAGGAAGAGGAGGAAGAAGAGGAGGAAGAGGAGGAGGAGAGGAGAAAAAGAGGAAGAAGAGAAAGGAGAGTGCAAAACATCTAGATTATATAGGGAGGAGCCTCTCTCGGAGGAAGAGCAACCCAGCCTCTGGGCTGGAAAGTTCAGGATTGGGGGCAGGGAATGCCAGGTAGGACTGAGGGATGCTGGGAAAACATGGAGATTAGGTCTGCTTTGATATGTAAAATAGGCACTTCTGTCCCTTGTACTGGAGTGGGAAACCAAACCTATGTGTACTTGTGTGAGTAGACTTGCGTCCTATCACATGTGTGAAAGTCAGATGACAATTTTCAGGGGTAGGTTCTCTCCTTCCATCATGTGGGTCATAGGAATCCAATTCAGTTGGTGAGGCTTGCATCTTTACCCACTGAGCCACCTTCCCACTGCCATGACAGCACTGTCAATGCAGTCGCTCAGCTCCTAGATGCTTCCCTCAGGTGTTGTCTCACAACTGACTCAGGGCTAATTGCTTTTTATTCTTTCGAGGTTCTTGTCTTTTCCTCAACCCAAGCACCTTCGGCCTCAGAGCTAACCTATAGCAAAAATGCTGGGGACCAGAAGTATCATGGATTTGTTTGAGATTCTTCTTCCCCCTTCCTCCTCCTCTCTCTCTCCCCTCCTCCTCCCTCTCTCCCCTCCTCCCCTCCTCCTCCTCTTCCTCCTTCTTCAGATTTTGAAAATGTGCAGTTCATATTTAGATATCTCGGGGACAAGGCCCAAGTTTGAGTATGAAATTCATTCATGTTTTGTTCATACCTTTTACACATAACCTGGGAGTAATTCTAGATAATATTTTAAATACTTTTGTGCATGGGACAGAACTTTCATGATGAGAACTTAGTTGAGTTGATCGTCAAAGTTTTACATTTTGGGGCATTGTGGACTTGAGATTGCTGGGTCGGGGATGCTCTGGAACGTGCTCTATTTTTCCCTTCATGCACTCCTGTGGGGGTTTCGTGCAGTCTCTACATCGGTAACTCCCTAGCCCACACTTCAGAACAGGCCTAGTCTGGATCTCCCGGCTCATATATCCCATAGCTAGACAATACTCCATTTCATGCACATCAGACTAAATTACTCATCTCCCCCAGAACCCGGACCATGCAGCTGCAGCTCAACCCACAGCGAGCCCTGATTGTTTCTCCATACACACACCCTGGGGACAGAACTCTCTCTTCAGCTGGGTTACTGATTGCTAACTGCTCTCCCTGCTTCTTTGACTGTACCCCTGATGTACTGACAGCTAGAACAGGTCAGGTAGAACCTGTAGCCCCACAAGTCAGATCCTGTTACACCTGGGCTGAAAACCTCTAAGGACTCTCAGAGACCTTGAGACCTGGCCATGCTCTAAGACCCTACATGAACAAGTGCCTCTTCCCTCACCCCTTCTGCTCTGCCATTCATCTCACCTGTTGGTTAGCATTCACCAATGCTGGCAAGCTCCACTGTAAGCCTTTGCATTGGCCCTTCTGCCTGGAACGTTCCCACATAGGGCTACGATCTTCAATCACTTCCCCACATTGTTTAAGTGCTACCTCTTGAGCAAGCATGGTAGTATGGGGCTGTAATCCCAGTACTTGGGAGGCAAGTGCAGGAAGACTTGGAATTCAAGGTCAGCCTGGGATTCATAGTTTCAATCTCAAAACAGTAACAAAATATCTCATATCTTCAAAGAGACCCTATGTGAAAGCCCACTCTGTCTTCCTTAGGATACAGTCTGGCTGTCCTTACTGCTCTCCCCTTTCCTCGTTTGACATGCCATTCTCTGTGATTGGCAGGCCATTCTCTAGGATGCCGTCTTGTAGTTCACTCATGTTTTCCCCCATCCCCATTTCCAAGTGCTTAGGTGGGGATCAAAGTGTCTAAGAAGCACTTGATAAGTACCTCTTAAATGTTGCATGTGAATTTCTTACAAAGACCATGTCTTTAAAAAGATTATCAGAATTTTGCAGTTCAAAAAATAGTATTTTTTGAAGAGCAAATACTTCTAAAAATGAAAGTTACTGGGATGAAGGGCAACTCAGGTTCTAAGTTTAGTTCTAACCTTCCAACAGTCTTTCTGGCTGAGAACCAGCATCAGGACCAGAATGGGCACATGGTTGAGTCTCTCGGACATGCTGGCCAGCCTGGTATGCCTGACAGTAGTAGTGACACTCCTTGAGTCACAGAGACTCCGAATAGCAGGCCAGACAGCAATTCTACATCCCATGAGGGAGATCCCCCAGCACCAGCACAGAGGAAAGAGGCCATGAGATTTATCATGCAAGCGGGCACTGTATGTGAAGCATGTGCTGAGAGCAACAATAACAGTAGTAAATACAGAACAGAAAATAACCATCTTTGAAATGACAACAACTAGGACACATTATCTAAGCACTAACACCTAAGGAGGCGGCTGCCCAGCTCCGGGGCGGGGGCAGCTCCTCAGGAGAAGGAGGCCGACTTTCCAGGTTGCCTGGTCGTCTTCAGTCCTTGTAATTTTTCATCTTTCAGCGCCTTCAGGAATTTATCTGTAGGAGAGCAAAACAGAGTCAGCTGGAGCTGGAAAGGTCGCTTGGTTTTTCAGGGTCTTCCTAGGGAGCTCCAGGCTGCTCTGGAACTCCCGATCCCTCTGCCTCAGCCTCCTAAGCACTGGGATTCCGGATGTGTACCACCTGCGCTCTGAGAGGGAATCTTCTTTCAGAGCAAGCTTCTGAGAAGTCATTGTGCACAGCCCTAACCTAACTCTTACCTAACTCACAGAACTGACAAGGCCAGTTCTAGGGACTTTTTCCTCCTGTAGCTATGTATGTCTCCTACAGAGTATGGATGAATTAGAGAACTTTCTTTGGCCATGCATAAGTGTATAGTTCTTTTCCTACTTCACCCTGCTGTGTGGCAGAGGGGACCAATTTAACCTGTTGAACAGAACCAGTGAAATTATCTTTCCAGACCCAGCTGCCTTCCTCTAATATCAAATTCAAGCCTTAGAACAGAGGATGCGAAAGGATGGCCTGAGGCTGCTAATTCCTGAGCAATTAGTCTTTCTGGTAACACAGCAGGATCTAACTGCCTTACTGTCTAATAAAGAGGCATCAGTTCAGATACCAGAGGATTCCTGCTTACATCAGCACACTTGGTCTGCTCTGGTGTGGATACCCAAAACCTCAGACTTAAGATCAGATGTCAACGTCCAAGATCTTTTCCAAGAGTTTGGGGCCCAGGGAAGGGCAGGGGCCAAGGCTCCTCAGTGAATGACTGCGGGCCTTCAAGGTTTGGGCAACTCCTACAATCTCTTTCCACCCACAAACCCCAGTTTAAGATTTGAATATTGAAGGTTAATGTCTGTAGAGATGGGGAACCCGTGGTGGGTGGAGCTCCAGATTACAGAAATGTGCGATTACTATGTAGGAAGGCTAAATTTAAGTAGAGAGTGCTTCAGGTGTGAAGGGCCACTGTCAACATTGTTTCAAGGGCTAACCCTTAAGGGGTGGGGTTTAAAATCAAATGGCTTGATTAGCTCAGGTGTGTGGTGTGGCAGAGGTCGGTTGAAGTTCAGCACGTGAGGGTCTGAACCTCTGGAGGACAGATTTTAGGGAGTGGGACTCCTGGGGCCGGGGACCTTCTGGAGTCACATTCTGGTGCCTGACTCTAGGGGGGCAATTAGGGCAGCTAGGATTGGGCTCGGTTGGCAGTCACGCACAGCGCTGGGAGTCAAAGCCATCCCCAGTGATTGTGAGCAGCTCCAGCTCCTTAATCCGGATCTCTAGCTCACACAGCTCCTCGGGGTGGGAGGCGGAGGCGAGCCAGGGGGTCGTGGAGCCCGGGACCAGGGCCGAAGTTGCCATCTCGGGGCCTGGAGGCGGCGAGTAGAAGAAGCGCAGAGGCTCGTAGGGAATAGAGGCCAGACCGGATGGCCAGGGCGGAGGACAGGGGCGCTCGCTGGGGGGACCCAGGCCAGGCGGCGGCGGAGGCACCGTGGCTGGAGGTGCCAGAGGCAGGGGTCGGACCCCCGCTACCCCTGCCACCCCGGCCGACGGCGTCCCGCCCGCCTTCAGCGGCACAAAGAGCTTCTTCCAGATGTTAAAGTCGCTCAGCGGAGACGACGAGATGCCCCGGTCGTAGAGCGACGGAAAGTAAAGGGGCGGGGCCGGCCGCTGGCTCATCTTGGGGTTCTGGCTGCCGCGCCGCCCCTTCGGCATCTTTTGAATGGGAGGCTGCGTGAGAGGAACCCCGCGCCGGGAGACGCGCGCCAAGGCCCCGTGTCTAGGAGTTCGGAGATTCCACAGGCCCCGCCCCGACGGAGCGCGGCCCCACCCTTCGCTCTGGTCCCGCCCCCTAGAAGGCGGCGCTCTGGAGAACAGAGACCCCGCCCCACGAGTCAGCTGTGGGCAAAGCTGCAAAGCTACGTCCTTGACCTCTTTTGGTCTAGCTGCTGCTCTGCTCTACCCGCCCCGAAATAGCTCAGGCACTCATTCGTCTCGGCCCTAGACTCCTCCCAGCAGCCTTCAATTCTATTTCTACTGCTCTCACATAATAATACTGCACATGGAGAAATTCAGCCTTCTCCTTTTATCAGGGAGTGGAAAACATGTCCTAACAACCAGGTCCTTTGTCCTAGAGAACTTGACTCATTATTTAGAAACTGGGGAAAAAAATGAGTGGCTGACTTCATCCTCTAAAGAGGAAGAAGAGGAAATCTTTCTGGTAATGGGATATGCTGGAAACGGGAAAGCAGTCTGGATTTGTAATGACCCTGAAGCAAACAACTGGTTTTTGTTTTTGTTTTTGTTTTTGATTTTGTTTTTGTTTTTTAATGAAATGCAGTTTAATTCTCTTCAGAGCTCATAAGTTATCAGGAGCTGACAGGCTGCAAAACATCAAAAGGAAATCATCACAGAGTCCGCCTCAAACACCACACCCATTCCTGAGAACTGGATGTTCTGTCCAAGTGACATGTACAGCTCATTTTTATGAAATATTAGCCAATAACTAAGGAGGTCAATTTCCTTTCCGGCTACTTACTGTTGTAATGATCACCTGCAGGAATGAACAGGGAGGGGTGGGGGTCAGGAAAGTTCAGGCTCAGCTCCTTGAGGGAATGCCGTGTGCACACTTGTATGTGCTAAATACCTGGGGTGGGGCAGCAAAGGATAGAGTCTGATATCCAAACTGATGGTCTTGCGCAGGTAGTTTGACTTGAGGGAGAGGCCGGTTGTTTGCTTTTGTTTCTTTGAGATAAGGTAGCCCAAACTGGACTAGAACTTCCTATGTGGAGTACGTTGGCCACAAAATTACAGCAATCCTCTTGTCTCTCTTACCTGGTGGCATTAGAGACAAGCACCACCACACCTAGCATGTTGCTTGACTTGTAAACCGGTTTTCTTTCTTTCCTTTTTATATTTTATTTTACGTGTTTGCGTGGGTGCATGTATGTGCTTTGTGTGCACTCAGAAGCCCACAGAGGTCAGAGGAAGATATGGGTGCCCGGAAACAGTAAATGCTCTGGATGTATGAACCATTTCAATAGCACTGTAAAGTGTGTTGTTTGTAAAATAGGTAAGAGCCCGTCCCTCATCTCCTGAATCAAAGAGCAAAGTCTATTTTGTTACTCGACCAAGAGGAAATTAAGCTAAATGGTGAGATATAAAGTAGGATGCCCAAGAGCAGCTCTCCCATTAGTGAAATATTTATATCCTCCAGCTGCCCCACACCTACTTGCTTGCAGATGGTCACTGGTGAAGATGGGCGAATTCTGGCTTGTGACTTGGGGATACCTTTCCCTCCCCATTCCTCCTCTTCCTCCCCCAACAGCTGCATGACCCATTGTTTTCTCTTTCTAACGCCAATAAATTACTGTCAAGTTCCCCTCTGTATCTTGTTTTTAAAATTCTTTCATCTGTGACATCAAGAACCTTTTTAAAAAAGGGATTCTGTGTCCTACCATGGCAAGGCCATGACTGCCTTCCTGGCCTCTGATCTTCAAGTCCCTCTTCCTGGCAGCAGGCTGGCTCTCTCTGGAGGTTGTTTGTGCCATAATCTAGGGACCACGCTATTCTAAGAAACACAAAATAGCCCTTTATTACTAATCTGAATTAACCATTGTGCTGGTGTGGGTGTGAGGGCTTGGGTGTTCCCCACCCCCTCATTCTCAGTTCCCATTATTTCAGAAAAATGTTCTTAAAAAATACAGTCCAGATTTTATGTTTGTTTTTTTTTTTATCTAGATGTACTCCCATGTATCTGTGGAGGTAGCAAAAATAAAATAAAATAAAAATTAACAAGTTAATGAACTCGAAGTCTGAGAGCTAGGCCAGTGGAGTATAAAGAGGCCTGGAAGGGCAGATGCCCAAGTGAACCTTGTCAACCAGAACCAACAAGCTGTGCTAACCTTGGTCGGCTTCCTCCAGCTCGGCTCCATGTCCCACGGTTCCCAGAAACTCCAAAAATAGTACCACCAACTGAAGACCAAACAGCCTGAAGCCAAGCCTGTGTGGAAACCTTAACAGAGCTGAAAGCTTGAGAGTTACATCTGGAAGGCGCGGAGCCCTGGACTGGGATCTAATTGTCCCCTCTGGTGCAGCTGGTGGAGAGCCAAAGCTGCTTCTTGGTATCCCTGTAACTGCAATCACAGTCTGCTTCCTTCCCCAGGGACTGCAGAAAGTAAATTCTGGCCTTCCTGTTCCCCTGGCAGCTCACAGGGTCACGAGATGCAGATCCAACCAGAATATACAAGGACAAAGACAGTTGGGAGTTTTAAAAGAGATTTTAATGTCCTAGTAAGGAAAACTGAAACTCATCTCTCTCTGCCTTGACCTTGGGTGCAGTGCAGGAAGGTCTGTAGGGACTCTGTGTTTGCGAGGGGAAGACCAAGAATATCACCCATACAGCAGTCCAAACAGTGTTGAGCAACTGAACCAAAGCTAGCAGCTGCTTATTTCTGGATTGTGCGCTGCCACAAAACTACCAGAGTTGACTACCCTATCTGAAGTGGGGTTGACTGTAGCTTGCAGCTGAATACCAGAGAGAGGCACAGTTTCGACAACATATTTAGTCTCACCAGTCCTCGCCTAACTTCGCTTGCGTGACACTCCAGAGGAAAACATGCCTGCTCTTTATGTTTTGGTTGTGGGAGCTTTTGTGAATAGTTTCCAAAGACGGAAAATGATAGATGTAATTTCCCAAAGGGAACTGAAGTTTCAGTTACGAGAAGGAAGGGACCAGAGACCAAGTGACAAATCCCCCGTAGCAGTAGGTCCCTTCAGTATAACTGACGATGATGCCCAGACCCATTCTGTTCAGCACAGGGTGTCGTTCCCCTCAGCAAACCCTTCTCACAGCAACTGTCTCAGCCAAGTCACTATGGTTGCAACAGATAGAAACTTGGTCAAATAAGTTAAAAACTCAGAACGTCACAGAAGGGATTAGTAAGGGGAGGACTTACTGAACCCCAAAGCAGAGCTGCTTAAACCCCAATAGCCTAGCCGGAGAAATGAGTGCCATCTGTGATCTCTAGCTGTAATCTGCAAATGCCTGATGGATTTGGGTATAGGCAATACTATTCGTATTGAAAACTGAGAAGAATTACAAGGGCTAGTATACTGATCATGCTTATAGTAATGGCTGGGCACAAAAGAAGCCCTTGGGTTGTAGCTCAGACTTGTGGCATAGGCCTGAAACTCAAGCTTACTCCAGAGGCCAAGACAGGAAGAGCAAAGTTTCAAGGTCTGACAAAGTTTCAGGATGACAAAAACCTATCGCAAAATAAAAAGGTCTGGAGTTGTAGCTGATCGTGGAGCCCTGGGCAGTGCACAAGTGCATAAGGCCCTAGGTTCAATCCCTCATTGTTTTTTGAGTAGAAAAGGTCTCACACAGCCACTGCACTCCCTGTTGAAAGACCATTCATTAATCAAGAACTGGTGATTAATGGGTAGAGTACTAGTAGAGTTTATAAATTACAGCTCAAAACTCCAGGTGTGGCCCGACAGGAGTCACAACCAGCCACCACACCCACACGTAGGTTTCCTGACCGCCAGATAAGCTGGCATTTAAGGAGTCAAGAATAGCAAGGCTGAGAACAGCAGTGACCTCACCCACCTCCAAGGACACTATTTGGTGGCTGCAATCAAAATGCCTGAAACAACTAAAAAGAAGAAAGTTTTTATTTCTATATTTTTGCCAAGGTCCCACACTGTTGGGACCTTTCGAGTGTCAAAAGACACTTAGGTTTTTCTTTGTAAACAAAAAGTGGAAACTGATTTCTTCAAAGCATGGAAGTGTCAGTCCGATCCCAGGTTTCCTTCCAAAGCTACCTTGAAGACTGTGCATGCAAGGAGGGTAGAGGGTGGGAGACCACAGAGCTCAGTGTGAATGTGTCACCTTACTGCCTTTAGTGGCCTTGAGCAATACAGACTTTTCCAAGTCATTATTTTATTATTTTATAAAGTATGTGCCTGGTACCTATGGAGAGTGCATCCAATCCCCTAGAACTGGAGTTACAGATAGTTGTGAGCTGCCAGGTGGGGTGCTGGGAATCGAACCTGCGTCTTATGGAAAAGCAGCCAATGCTCTTAACCACGGAGCCATCTCTTTCCCCTGTAGTTCCAACTCTTATGCAAGGTGAGATGTAGTGCTGATGAAGACAGAACCAGAGCTGGCAAGACGCCCACCTGCAGTTGCTCTCATCACAACGTCAGATGAGTACCACCTGTAGACAACACGACCTTCTTAGCACAAGCAGCTCTTAGCTGAGAGAGTTGTCTAGCATCGGTTAGATGTGTTTGCAAGCAACAGAAACCAGTACGTGCTTAAAGGCTTTGAATACCGATGAACAACTTACCTAGAGTAAGATAAATCACCTGGCCCTGTGAAGAAGGAAGATGTATACATCTAGACATTTGGTTCATTGGAAGTCTCAAACCCAAAACAGAGAACACAGGCAGGCAGGTGCCACATTAAATAGTGGGACTGCCTGCCAGGATACAAGAGGCATCTCTCTCCACACTTTAACCCTTAGGCTTTCTAAGATTAGGTTAGATATTGGTCAGCATTCTCCAGGACACATAATGTGAATTCTGTTTACAAACCCACAGAATGTACCTCCGAGCCTGTCTCCTAAAGACAGCCCAGCACTGAACAGTCTGCCAGTTGCTATGAAACCCTGCTATCTTATGTGGCAGTGCTGCCATGGGTCCAGACACCCACTTCTCGAATACAACTTTGTACAGAAAGAACCAGTAGCTCTCCGTATCTAGGAGGATCCAAGTTCTGTTTTCAGATTGGATCTCACACAATAGTTGAGAACTGACTCTACCAAGTCCTCCTCTGACCCCGCCATATGAAACACACACATACACACACACACACACACACACACACACACACACACACAGGGGAGGAGGAGAAAAACACAAATGTAAATTTTTTTTTTTTTTTTTTAAAACAACAAGGTTCTCTGTGTAGCCCTGGCTGTCCTGGAACTCACTCTATAGATCAGGCTGACCTCAAATTCAGGGATTTGCCTGTCTCTGCTCCCTGAGTGCTGGAATTGGCACACGCCACCACACCCGGTACAAATGTAACTTTTTTAAAATAAATCAAAAACAAACAACTCTATCCTTTCCCCCAATGAGCTTTTGCCATTAGGTGGAGCTCAGTGACTCAAGATGCGGCTAGACAGTTTTATATTAGAATCTGGATCTGGAGATAGACTTCTGGAGCAACACAGTTCCTAGCTTTTTGGACCCTTGGATGCAACTTGCCCACAAAACATATACCCACAACATTTTAGATATTCATTTTCTGTTTAAATGAGTTAAATTCAGTTATAGTTTCTTGGAACTCATGTGGAATATCCTACTTTCCTCAGCCAGTTGCTGGGGGAAGGGGGGAGGGCGGGAAATCCTTTTGAGGAAACAATTGTAGCTGATAAGACTTTGGCGGGGGAGAAAGGAGATAAAAAACCACTGACCCAGCAGAGGATACTAACAACCAAGGCAGCAGGAGGTGAAAGTGTCCAAGGTTGTTTTCTTTCTGTTGCTACATTGAACACATTGTAGGAGCTGTTTGTTACATTCTGCCACTCACCAAGCTCCTCACTGGCTGAGATTTTTACTTTCAGAAAGGCATCATTATTACATATCTAATACATGATGCATATGATTTGGCTAACAGATAATAATAATAATAATAATAATAATAATAATAATAATAATAATCGTAGTAGTAGTAGTTTTCGTGGCCTGGAGAGATGACTCATTGGTTAAGGGCAATGACTGTTCACCACCTACAAAACTGTAGTACCACAGGGTGTTCTCTCTGGTGTGTAGATATACACGCAGACAAAATACCCATATACATAAAATAAATGAATCTTTTTTTAAAAGGCAGAAGATGGGGGCTAGAGAGGCAGATCCATAATTAAGAGCACTAGTTGCTTTCCCAAAGGACCTCGGTTCAATTCCCAGCACCCACACGGCAGCTCATAACTGTCTGTGACTCCAGTTCCAGGGGATCGGAAACTCACACACTAACATACATGTAGGCAAAACACCAATGCACATAAAATAAAATAAAAATAAATCATTAAAATAAAAGAAATATTTTTAACAAGCTTTCTTGTTTAAGTTTTTAAAACTTAACATCATTTAAAAAAACCAGTATCTGATGTTAATAAAGAAACCCCCCCTTCTGCTAGGGTACTAAAATACAGCCAGAGTCCCAAGATGACATGTGGTTAAGTCTATGCGTCTCTCCAGCATGCACAGGAAAATGACTTTCTCCTTTTTCAGGAGAAAGGCTTCCAAAGCTTAAGTGTTCCTCACTGTACTGACAGCCCAGTGAACGTATTATGTGTGGTCTGTGCTGAAACACCAAGAAGCCAGAGAGCTGGATACGAGCAGGTAGAGCACAGTGCTAGACCTCTGCTATTCATGAAAATATTTGGACATCTCCAATGGCAATAGTCTGGTCTCACTAGTTCTTCCTATGCTCATGCACACCTGAAGGGTCTTCCTCTTCTGTGACATTTAAAATAAGCACACTTAAACATCTGTCCTATAGCATAGTGTTTATTATTCCATTATGTGGAAGACAGTCAAGATAAACTGCTTTTTCAAGATCGAAAAAATGTTGGCCATTACAGTTTTCTAGTAAAAGCTAGCAAAGCCCAGGCAATATTCAGAGATGTGGGATAATTCAGGTTAGAGCCACACTTCTACAAGAACAGACGTTTTGTGTGTTTCCTTTCTTTTTTGTTTTGTTGTTATTGTTGTTTTGAGGTTTTTCTTTTCTATGTATGTATGTATGTATGTATGTATGTATGTATGTATGTATAGACAGGCTTTCTCTGTATAGCCTTGGCTGTCCGGGAACTGGCTGGCTTTGACCTCACGGAGATCCATCTGCTTCTACTCCCAAGTGCTGGTATTAAAGGCATGCACCACTACTCGCCATTTTGTTTTTCATTTGAGGCAAGGTCTTACTATATAGTTTTAGGTGACTTGGAGACCACTGTGAAGGTCAGGCTGGCCTTCAACTTATGGCCCTCCTCCTGTCTCTGCCTCCAGAGCACTGAGATGCTAAACATACTAAAGCAAGAATCATCACATCTAGTTCAGAGGTCTTGTTGAAATGTAGGTCAAATCCCTACGTTTTCTAGCTGAAAACGCAGCTGCTTCATTCACTGCTGGAGCTGGAGCTGGGGCTTATGGGTAAAGCACTTGCCTACATGCTCAATGCACTGGGTTTCATTCCCAGAACTGTTTTGCTGTTGTTTTTGTTTTTGTTGTTATTTTTAAGCAAACGAACAATCAGCGCCCCTGACTGACAGCTCACATATGGAACATTTGCACACCAGCTCAGGACCTGTAAAAGTTATGAAAGCGTTTTGAGTGTGTCAGAGTAATGAAGAGAATCCTCCTGGTCCACTCACTTAAAGGTACTTTCTGACCTCACTCCTCAGCTACATTCCGGGAACCAAAGAGATATCCCTGAGGGTTGCCAGAAACCCATTTAAGCTGAAACTGAAAGCCAGCCCTCCGAAGTGGCAAAGGAAGATTACATAACCTGTTAAGTGTTTTACCCACGCACTTCACTCTGTACCTGCAGGTGGGCCTTCCCTATGTGCACGGTGCTCTTCCGTGCTGCTTACAACCCTCCCTCTTATCCAAGATTTCAAGTGAACTATATTGTTTCCTAAACGAATATAAGTTGGAAAATAATAAAGGCTTTAGAGTGCTGAAGAAGAAGAAAAAGAAGGAAAAAAAAGAAAGGAGGCATTGGGAGCTTAGAGATGATTTAGAAACAAGGCTTCAAAATGGCCGCCAGAACCGAGGTCACCAGCAACGCTATCTTGCCCAATAGGGAGGTTGCCCCATTGTTT